>NC_048306.1:51891043-51921347 GCF_013100865.1 Trachemys scripta elegans | reverse complement strand
AACACCCCCCCTCCCACGGAGCGCCCCGCTGCGCCGCCACCCCCCCCGCAGAGCGCCGCTGCTGAATCCCCCCCTCAGCACCCCCGCGCGCCCAGCCGCCGAAACAAAAACAACCCAGCCCACCCCCAGTGCCACCTGACTGAACCCAAAAAAAAAAAAACCTGAGGCCCCCCAAAACCCCAAGATTGGCTGCCCTTTACCAGGTGCCGCCCCAAGGACGTGCTTGGTCGGCTGGTGCCTGGAGCTGGCCCTGACTGGAATCCATCTTTAACCTGGTGCTTTTCCATTGAGAAGGTGGGAGTGGGAACCCAGAGAGGGACAAAGGATTCCTGCCTTATGCAAAAGATATATAAATGGGTGGAACAGAACAAAGGGAGAGTCATCATGAGGAATCCCCTAGCTACCAACTGAGCTGGAACATGGGCTGTACCAGGGGAAAGGACTGTGCCCAGACTAGGAAGACGTCCAGTCGGTGAAAGAAACTTATTGAAACATCTCTCAGGGTGAGATTTTATCTGAACTGAGTTGTATTACTGTATTAGGCTTAGATTTGCATGTTTTATTTTATTTCACTTGGTAATTCATTTTGTTCTGTCTGATACTACTTGGAATCACTTAAATCCTACTTTCTGTATTTAATAAAATCACTTTTTAATTGTTAATTAACTCAGAGTATGTATTAATACCTTAGTGGGGGAGGGAACAGCTGTGCATACCTCTCTATCAGTGTTATAGAGGGTGAACAATTTATGAGTTTATCCTGTATAAGCTTTATACAGGGTAAAACGAATTTATTTGGGGTTTAGACCCCACTGGGAGTTGGGCATCTGAGTGTTAAAGACAGGAACGCTTCTGTAAGTTGCTTTCATGTTAAGTCTGTAGCTTTGGGGCATGTGGTCCAGACCCTGGGTCTGTGTTGGAGCAGACTGGCATGTCTGGCTCAACAAGACAGGGTGCTGGATTCCGAGGCCGGCAGAGAAAGCAGGGGCAGAAGTAGTCTTGGCACATCAGTTGGCAGTTCTCAAGGGGGTGTCTGTGATCCAACCCGTCACAGGTCCCCTACCCCTCAGAAGAGTGGGCTAACCATTGAGTTAAGGGATATTCTGCTAGCAGGTTTCCTTACGCTCTAATGTTGAATCTGTTCCACTGTGGCTCAATAATGAAAGAGTGGTTGGAGCAAGTGACCCAGGGTCTCCCAGGTGGGCGTGCAAACAACTAGACTACAGAGTCATATTCTCTCTATCTCTGGCCAAATACTCTTTCAAGTTTTTAATCCAGAGTAGAGCAGTTTCAGCGAGAGAGCATGAGGAAACCCCCAAATCAGAATGTCTCCTACCTCAGTGGGTCTCACTCCTCTGAGAAGTAGGAGACTCACGTTCAATCCTTTCTCCCTGTCTGCCTAAGAGGGAGAACTTGAACCTGGGTCACTCACATCCCAGGTGAATGCTTTAGCCACTCATCTGAAAGTTAGGAGGTGGGCACTGCAACCTCCTCCTCTGGCCAGATTTGGAATGAGACCTGTTCTGGAAGGTGACCTCTCAGCATACCTATTGGACCAGGCCTTGCACACCAGGGGCATAGCCACAAGTGGGCCTGAATCATAGAATATCAGGTTTGGAAGGGAACTCGGAAGTTCATCTAATCCAACCCCCTGCTCAAAGCAGGGCCAACCCCAACTAAATCATCCCAGCCAGGGCTTTGTCAAGCCTGACCTTAAAACCCTCTAAGGAAGGAGATTACACCACCTCCCTAGGTAACCCATTCCAGTGCTTCATTACCTTCCTAGTGAAAAAGTTTTTTCCTAATATCCAACCTAAACCTCCCGCACTGCAACTTGAGACCATTAATCCTTGTTCTGTCATCTTGTACCACTGAGAACAGTCTAGATCCATCTCTTTGGAACCCCCTTTCAGATAGTTGAAAGCAGCTATCAAATCCCCCCTCATTCTTCTCTTCTGGAGACTAAACAATCCCAGTTCCCTCAGCCTCTCCTCATAAGTCATGTGCTCCAGCCCCCTAATCATTTTTGTTGCCCTCCACTGGACTCTTTCCAATTTTTTCACATCCTTCTTGTAGTGTGGGGCCCAAAACTGGACACAGTACTCCAGATGAGGTCTCACCAATGTCGAATAGAGGGAATGATCATGTCCCTCGATCTTGTAGCAATGCCTCTACTTATACAGCCCAAAATGCCCTTAGCCTTCTTGGCAACAAGGGCACAGTGTCGACTCACATCCAGCTTCTCGTCCACTGTAACCCCTAGGTTCTTCTCTGCAGAACTGCTGCCTAGCCATTCGGTCCCTAGTCTGTAGCAGTGCATGGGATTCTTCCCACCTAAGTGCAGGACTCTGCACTTGTCCTTGTTGAACCTCATCAGATTTCTTTTGGCCCAATCCTCTAATTTGTCTAGGTCCCTCTGTATCCGATCCCTACCCTCCAGTGTATCTATCACTCCTCCCAGTTTAGTGTCATTTGAAAACTTGCTGAGGGTGCAGTCCACACCATCCTCCAGATCATTAATGAAGATATTGAACAAAACCGGCCCCAGGACTGACCCTTGGGGCACTCCAATTGATACTGGCTGCCAACTAGACATGGAGCCATTGATCACTACCCATTGAGGCCGACGATCTAGCCAGCTTTCTATCCACCTTATAATCCATTCATCCAGCCCATACTTCTTTAACTTGCTGGCAAGAATACTGTGGGAGATTGTAACAAAAGCTTTGCTAAAGTCAAGGAATAACCGTCCACTACTTTCCCCTCATCCACAGAGCCAATTATCTTGTCATAGAAGGCAATTAGGTTAGCCAGGCATGACTTGCCCTTGGTGAATCCATGCTGACTGTTCCTGATCACTTTCCTCTGCTCTAAGTGCTTCAGAATTGATTGCTGGGTGGGCTGGCCCAGGTGGGCTGCTTGCAAAGGACATGAGACCCAACACCACACCTGTGGGAGGGTGAATGTAGGTTACCAAAGGGGTTAGACTGGGCAAAGTGTTTGCCAAGGGACTCAGAGTCAAGAAGAGAGGACATGGGGAGACCAAAAAACAAAAGACAGGTAAGTAGTGAACAGAAATGGAGGTGCAGTCAGAATATACAGACAAAGTCCAGGTGAGCCTGCTATGGAGGCTGGCTAGGCTTGTGACTCAGGAGACCTGGGCTGTGCTACTGATTTCCTGTCTGACATTGAGCAAATCACTTAATCTCTCTTGGTTTCAGTTCCCCATGTGTAAAAGGGAGATAATAATAATCCTCCTTGTATCTGTTTTGTCTCTTTAGATTGTAAGCTCTTTGGAGCAGGGACTATCTCTCACCTACCTTCAGTTGAGGCCCCTGGGAGCCACTGTATGGTTTTGTTTTCAAACAATTTGGTCAGCTAGTGTACAGCTCTTTGTGCAACTGTTTTAGGCTCATCTAATGAAAGACACACTAAAAGGTTGCCTGTATTACCTACAAATAGAGCTTGCTATAGGTTCTTTCTGAAGGGCCTTGGGCTCCTGAGACATTTCTGACTTTATGGAGTGCTGTGAATTTGTATTGACTTTGACCAAGGGAAGCAAAAGCCCATATCTGGAGCTCCAAATTGGACTGTGAGATAAGAACTCTCCTGAAATCTATATGCAATTAAAAGCCCTATCTCCCTGCCTATAGTGACAAGGTTACTGCTTTTATATAGCTGAGCAGAAATGAATGAGGCTGAGGATTAATAGCGCTAAGATTTATGACACTGTGCTGCCCAAATATTATGGGAGTGTAGCTTGCTGGGTGAGATACTCCAGCTGCATAAATGTGATAGGATTTTTCTTTTCCTTTATTTTTCAGCTTTTGTGGGTTTTGGGTGCACTGTGTTCCCGTTTGAAAGGCAGATGTTGGTGCTGTTTGATTACCTGCTCGCTTTCCCACGCACTTATGTAGACTATAAGGGTATTACCAATAGATCCAGCCCTACACAGGAAACTGTCAACAGGAAAAACAAAATCCATGCACAAACACTCTAAAACAAAATTTTGACTTCAGTGGAAGTACAATGATTGGCACACAGCTGGGGATCTGGTCCATTGACTCCAATGGAACTAGGCTGATTTACAGCACCTGGGGATATTAAGGAATCCTTTGCATCCCAGTCTCTCTCTGTGTCAGGCTATGGTTAAACCAGGATGTCTATAGCAGCAATCAGGGAGCGGTAAGTGCTTCAGCAATGTTTCCATTTCTTGGTCTCTTGTGTGACTGGAGTTTTCCATGAGCAATGATGTGGAATTGGCATGGCCCATGGCTTTTCATAGAGGGAGGCTTCTCTGGTTGGGCAATAGAGGGAGGAAGTGGTCTGATCAGGGCAGGAGGTACTTGAGTTTATGTCCATGGACAGCCTGATTTCCTTCATCTTCCCAAAGAGAGAATAGTTGAGGGATGACCATTAAAGACAGTGCTTCTATATCCTGGGAAATTTCCCAAAATCTGGGAATTTTTGAGTAAAATGTTTTGAATGAAAATTCCCAATTTCCCAAGTTGAAACATTTTACTCAAATTCCCAGGTTGAGAAATTTCCCAGGATATAGAAGCACTATAAAAAACTTTATCTGGGAATTTTTCACCAGATTTAGGAAATTTTTAGCACTAGGTTGGGAAAAGTTGGCATCATGATATAGAAGCACTAAGTAGAGACTCCTTCCTAATTTCTTATTCCAGCTTTGTTTGGAGTGAGTTGCTGGTGAGGTCCTTCTTAAAGAAGGAAAACCTAGGGACTGATAAAATATTCCCATTGATTTCAAGAGGTTTTGGATCAGGCCTCTAGTGATTCCAAGGAGTAAAAAGGAAGAAATGCCCTGCCTTATACATAAAGGACATCAGGGTCGGGCATTATACAAAAGGGAAGCCAGAGAATTCCTTACTAGTTTGTAGGGCTGGTCAACAATGAATGTATCTTCCATAGGAAACTTCTAAAGAAACAGAAAACAACCTAGTTTTGTTCAAAATTTTGCACAGAATTCTTTGATTTGCCATCAACATGAAATGGAACAAAGCATTTCAAATAGAACCAAATAAGATTTTGTTTCTATGGGTTTTGCATAGAAGTGGGTTTTGCATAGTGGGGTGGGAAGACCCACAAGACCACAATCACTGATATTATTTTAGTCAAATGGAATCAAAACTTTTTCTCTTTTGTTTGCAAATGAACAATTTTGTTTTGGTGGCTAATTTTGAACAATGTGTGCATTTTCACATGTTTTCAGAAAGCTACATTTCATCCTGCTAATTTTGTGGATTTTTTTGTGTGTCACTATAAAAGTATTTGATTTTTCTCTGAAAAACCCCTCAACTCATGAGTCAGACAAGACTAGTCTATGCAGATGCTTTTATATACTATTTAGCTTGTTAAAGGTGTATCATAAATATGGACAGAACTTTATTTTCCACTGCATTGCAACTGCTGCAGTCATTTATCCTGTGCAAAGGAGATATACAATTTTGCTAATTTTTCAACCCATTTATGCTTACTTTGCACAGCTTTAAATAACTGCACAAGTCTGAGCAATACAGCATGTATGACATCAGCAGGAGGCTGGGATTGAGGGGCATCTGCAGAGCTGTGTTTCTGGGGTGGGAGCCAAAGGCTGGAATAGTAGAAAGCTCTGCGTATTGGGATGTAGGGGCCCTTGATATATAGCTGTGGGTGGATGGGGACGGAGCCTAGGAATGGAATAGCAAGAGGGTCTGCAAGTTGGAGGGGACTCCTAGGCTAGAATACAAGGGGACTGGTAAAGGGACATCAGCAGAGCTGTGTAGTGCTAGGCTAGTAGGGGGGCTCTGGGTTGGGAAAGAAGAGCATATGCATAGCTGGGGGAGGGAGGGGGCTGGCATTAGCAGTGTTTTGCAGTTTGGTATTGAGCAGGATCACCAGCTTGGATGGAGGGCAGGACCCAGGCAAATCCAAGCTTGGAATAACAGGGGGTTCCTAGTTGGGATTCAGGGGAATCAGCAGAGGTGAGGGAAGCCCAGGCTAGATTAAGGCAGAGGCACTGTAGGCCTGTGCCTACAGGCTCAGCATGTCGAGGCTTGTGATTATGTGAGGCTCGCAGCTTTCACTGAAAGAAAATGTCTATGTGTAGTCCTCGTGATTGTGATGAAAAGCCTGGAAACGTGAGTTTAGTGTAAGCAACACAGCAGCATCTGCCTGTGTCTGCAGAGAGCCTGAGATGATTGCTTTGTGAGGGGGTCTTGCCTAGTCCTTTCAATGTTGTGTTTACTCCCAGGACTCCTGCTCTGGGGGCCTATCACAGTGCAGGACTCACCGCTGCGGCACCCCCTGCTGGTTGTCTCAAGGAATTAGCGTTTCCAGCCTCCGGAGCATCCTCTGCAGGCCGGTGTCCCGCTGCTGCTGGCCCCCCGTGTCCTTCCCAGGACCCGGAGCCGCTTGCCTTTGGGGTTCTGTCCCCTGGCAATACCTCCACAGTCTCAGGGTCTCCCCACCCGGGGGAACCCCCAACCCTCTATCCCCACCTTGCCTCAGTCGTGGGCTACTGCCAGTCACCATCTAGCCCCCACTCACTGGGGCAGACTGCAGTGTAAAAGCCACTCATCATAGGCAAGGGAGGGGTTGGACCTGCTGCCTCAGCCTACCCGTGGGATGCCCCCTGCAACCCTAGTACCTAATTGGCCTTCCACTAGACTGCAGCCTGGGGGGTTTCCAGGCCAGAGCTCCCCAGCTCCTTTGGCCTTCCCCCAGCCCTGCTCCACTCCAGGTACCTTCTCTCAGCTCCCTGCAGCCAGGTCCCTCCCTCTCAAAGCTAGAGAGTCTCTGCCAGCTCCTGGCTCACTGGCCTTTTATAGGGCCAGCTGTGGCCTGACTGGGGCACGATCCAGTTGCAGCTTCCCAATCAGCCTAGTAGCTGCTTTCTCCCAGCCACAGCCCTCCCCAGGGCTGCTTTCAACCCCTGTTCCGCAGGAGTGGGTCAGCCGCCCCACTATACACCCTCCCCCTTAAGCCCACACTGGGGGGGGGGTCCCCTATCTCCCCAGCTTCCCTCTTAGCTGGGCCCTCAGGATGTCCCTCTCCTGCCTCAGGTTTTCTATTAAGAGGAGCAACCTGCTTACCTCTTCTGCAATCTGGGTTCCCACAGTAGCCAGTCTTGTTCCCGCATGGGTTCAGGGGCGGCTCTATGTTTTTTGCCTCCCCAAGCACGGCAGGCAGGCGGCTTTCAGCGGTGTGCCTGCGGGTGGTCTGCCGGTCATGCAGATTCGGCAGCATGCCTGCAGAAGGTCCGCCAGTGCCGTGCCATTGGCGTCCCCTCCACCGAATTGCCTCCGAAACCGCGGGACCAGCGGACCTCCCGCAGTCATGCCTGACTGCCGTCCTCACAGTGACCGGCACGCCGCTCCCTGTGGCTTGCCACCCCAGGCACGCACTTGCTGTGCTGGTGCCTGGAGCCATTCCTACATGGGTTCCCCGTCTGTCTGGGTCCCCATCGTAGGTCGTCCCACTCCCGCGTGGGTTCCACTTTTTATCTGGGGCTTTTCTGCCCCAGACAATCCCCTTTCTAGGGCCCTGGTCTTTACCACCCCCTCCTTTGGGGCAGTCTCCAACTGAGCCCCATCCTCTGGCCTCCCCCTCCTTCTCTGGGGGCAAGGCCCTTTTACTTGGCTGGCTTTGTGGTACAGAAAGCCCAGCCAGTGCCTTCCTTTGACCACCTCCGGGCTAAGCCTGGCCCTGTGAGTCCCATGAGGGCACTCCCTCTTCTTGTGCCCCGGCTCCCCGCAGGCCCAACAAGTTTGAAGCCCCCCGTTAGCTTCACAGGGGGCACTCGAATCTCTCCACAATGTCCCAGGCGGAGCCTCTTTGCTCCATCCCAATAGGGGCACTCCCTCTTATAGTGCCCCATTCACCCACAGGCGAAACAGTCTTAAGGCCCCAGCACGGGCTTCCAGCCCAAGGTGCCTGATGCCCAATAAGAGCTATGTGCCCTCCCCCGCAACAGCTGTAGCAGCCTTGCTTGCTGCTCGGCGAGATGGGCCACACAGGCTCTCCAGTAGTAGTCCCTCATTCTGTCCTGTGTCTCCACCTTCAGTTCCTTCACTCAGATCTGGGCAACTGTCCCACAGTCCTTGCCTTGGTCCCGTGTATCAGGGGCAGACTGCAGATGCCTACATTCTACACCACATGTCACGGTGTAGGACTCACTCCTACAGCACCTCCTGCTGGTCATCTCAGGGAATTAGTGTTTCCAGCCTCTGAAGCGCACTCTGCAGGTCGGCGTCCCACTGCCGCGGGCCCCAGTGTCCCTCCCAGGACCCAGTGCCCCTTGTCTTTGGGGTGCTGTCCCCTGGCAATACCCCCACAGTCTCAAGTTCTCCCCACCCAGGGGAACCCCCAACCCTCTATCCCCACCTTGCCTCAGTCGTGGGCTACTGCCAGTCACCATCTAGTCCCCACTCACTGGGGCAGACCGCACTGTAAAAGCCACTCATCATAGGCAAGGGGGGGTTGGACCTGCTGCCTCTGCTTACCCATGGGCTGCCCCCTGCAACCCCAGTACCTAATTGGCTTCCATTAGACCACAGCCGGGGGGGGGTGGTTCCCAGGCCAGAGCTCCCCAGCTTCCTTGTCCTTCCCCCAGCCCTGCTCCACTCCAGGTACATTCTCTCAGCTCCCTACGGCCAGGTCCCTCCCTCTCAAAGTTAGAAAGAGTCTCTGCCAGCTCCTGGCTCACTGGCCTTTTATAGGGCCAGCTGTGGCCTGACTGGGGCATGTCCCAGCTGCGGCTGCTTCCCCAATCAGCCTAGTAGCTGCTTTCTCCCAGCCACAGCCCTCCCCCTCCCCAGGGCTGCTTTTAACCCCTGTTCCTCAGGAGTTGGGCCCAACAACAGGGCCCAATAACCCAACTCAGCTGAGGACTCTGTATGGCAAGAGGGACAGAGCAGTGCAGAGATGTTTTCACTCAAATAGGGAAACCCCAGCTGATGAGGCAGATATTAAGGGTACCACACACTGCTGTCCTGCCCATATGGGAAGGGATGTACACAGTGCTCTGACTGCCATAACCAGGGCTGGGCAATGAGTGTTTCTTGGGCCCACATTACTCCAATGTGTGGCTGACACATCACCATTGATTTCAGTGGAGTTACACTGGGAAATTGGGCCCTTGGTTTTTTGCAAGGCTAACATCCCTAATGAAACAATTAGTTAGCATTCATCTTATAATCTAACTGGTATTTCAACCTGACTCAGATCTGGGTCTTACTCCAATGTGTGGTGACTCTTCTCTCTAAACGTTTACTGCTGTTGATTATTGCACCAGTCCTGCTCCTGTCTGAACAAAATTAGAGCATGGTCAATAGTTTCTCTGGAAGCAGAATCAGTCTCTAAGCCTAGAGGCCAGATTTTCAGAAGAGCTCAGCTGGTTGGGCACAGATCTTTGGGATACCTGTCCGCAGCTGTGGGTTCCAAGCCTACTTAGCTCTAGGACCAATGACCAGAACCTGCCCCTAGAACTCTCAGCATGACCTAGAAAATTAAATGATGGATTTGGGGTGAGTAGCACCTCTAAATGATGAGGCTGGATTTGGAGTTACCCCAGTTTACATTTGCTGAGGGCCAGGTGCAAGGATCTCAGAAGGGTGTCTCTGAGTGCTAAGAGGGCATCCCATTAATCACACAACATAAAAGCATCTTCAATTTGCATGCATGGTTTCTGCTTGTAAAAGGCTGGCCTGCCCTGCTCCCCACTTGCATTTGCTGTTAACTGTATTGCCTTGTCTTTTTTTGTTTTGGATTCTCATCTTTACAGGAAGAGGGAAAATCATTTTAGGTTAGGCTTTTGTTCTTTTGTGTTTCTCTTGTGGGAGAAGCCAAATTTGTTTTCTAATTCTGTCACAAGTAAATCTTTGTGTAAAGGAATTACCAAGACACTTGTCTCTTTATTTAAACTCGATTCATAGTAATATAAACAGAGTCTGAATGAGCTCTCCCCTGACATCTAGTGGTGAGCCGTGGAAAGACTTCAGGAGCTGATCTCATTTTCATGGACACACCCACCCGGCCTAGGTGCTCAGCTTGATGGGATTGTTTGCCCAAATGATCACTTGTGGCTGGTGTTGGATCCCCAGTCTCCTTGTTATTGGGGCGGGAGTAATATACGGTTGTTATCCTTGTTGTGTGAACCGAGGGCAGCAGAACTGTATCTGGCATACCCCAATGGAGGGACTCACCCTCAATTGAACAGCACTCGCTAGGCAGGGGACTTGGGTTCCAAAGCCCAATGAATGGAGAAAGGTACTTGTATTTGGTGGTGTGGGTGTTGTTTAAGGGGCTTAGACACCATTTGACCCTTTCTCTCCACAGTATAATAAAAGAGCTAATTTACACTCAATTGAGAGTCTTGTTATATGTTCTAGAGCTGAAATCACTGTTACCTAGATCTAAGTATTAGACCTACTTTGGGACAATATCCCTACTGCAAGAGACCACCCAGTGTGCACCAGCAGTGAGGCTCCCCCACAATAGCTGGAATCACTGACAGCTGTGTTAAGTGGGGAACCCTGAAGACATCTTGGCAAGAGGCCAGAAGGCCGGCTGGTGGAGAGGGACAAAGCAGAGCTCCACACAGAGGTGTGGCAATCGGCCATTGAGGTGATGAGTGAGTGCCTGAGCAGTAAAGCGTGTAAGGTGCCTCCTTTCACACAGGATGGGAGGTGAACTCTGAGGATGAACCTCTGAACTCTGGGGCTGCACTGGTCAAGAACAGCAACTGAGTGGGGAGCACAGAAGGGATGGGCATGTTAAAGGGACTTTTGGGTTGCTGGACTTAAGAACCTGAGGGGAAAAGGACACTGCCCAACTTACTTGGGGCTGGGTCTTTTGCTCATGGTTTATGTTTATGAACCCTAGCTGCAGTATTTTCCCAAATTAATGCTGAGTTACTTCCCTACTTTTATTACAAGTTTTTGCTAGACTCAGGGTATGTCTATACTTACCCGCTGGTTCGGCGGCAAGCAATCGATCTTCTGGGATCAATTTATCGCGTCTTGTCTAGACATGATAAATTGATCCCAGAAGTGCTCGCTGTCGACGCCAATCCTGCTCCGCGAGAGGAGTAGGCAGAGTCGACAGGGGAGCCTGCCTGCCGCGTGTGGATCTGCGGTAAGTACCTTTAAGTTCGAACTAAGATACTTCGATTTCAGCTACGTTATTCACGTAGCTGAAGTTGCATATCTTAGTTCGAACTGGGGGCTTAGTGTGGACCAGCCCTTAGACTCTGTGCTTGTGAGAGGGGAAGTATTGCCTCTTAGACGCACCCAGGGGGTGGTGTGTAATTGTCCCAAGTCACTGGGTGAGGGCTTGAGCTGGTTTTGTGTTGTATTATTGAAAAGGAACCCCTAGATACTGAACCCGGCCCTTGTTGCTGCTGGATCCACCTGGCAGAAGGGTTACAGCAAGATTCCCTGCCCCTGCTTTTGACTGTCTCTCATGCTGTGCATTGCCTATCTTTTTTTGTTTTTGTTTTTGTTTTTGTTTATTCCCTTGGATTCGGTAATCCCTTGGTGGAAGTGAAATTCACTTCTATTTCTAGCCTGTATTATCATTGTGTAGCACATCAAGAGCATTCAGTACTGTAAATGTGCAATTTCTCAGCAACAGACATGCAATGATGCTGTTGAATTTTGGAATACAGAGACTGGATTAAATTGGAGACTACACGCACCTGAAAATCAAGACTTGACATGAGGCACAGCAGGCAGTCTGACACTTTTCCAGCACTACACTGGTGGCCCTATCAGTGTCTGCAGAATTTTAAGTTTCTTGTCCCTATGGCTGCAAAGGGATAACGACGTGGTGGGAAACTTTCCATCCAAAAATTATGGGTTTTTTGTTTGATTTGACTGAAATTTATTTTTTTAATCTAAAGGCAAATTTCTGCAGCAAACGTCCATTTTTTATTTTAAAAATTGCTCAATCTAAATGTTCCATGAAAAAAAATGTGATTTTTTAGCAAAAATCAGAAACTGAAAATGTTGATACTGAAATGCCATCCTGGTGCCTCATGGGAGCTGTAATTCGGATGCCTCATGCCCCCATTCTCCTCTATGGGCCAGTCTCCCTGACCGGTCGACGTCTCCCATGATACACCACAGACTCCCCTTTTGTTGAACCACCATAATGCATCCTGGGATTCCCATTACCACGTGCATCATGGGAGACATAGGTCAGCCGGGGAGCCCAGCTCATACAGGAGAATGGGGCCATGGGGCACCTGAACTACATGAAGCAACAGAACATTTCCAAATTGAAAACTTCAGTTTCTGGCTAAAATTTTCAATTTGGGGCCAAAAATATTTGTTTGTTTGTTTTTTATTTTTTTTACCCAAAAGTCAATTTTACCTGGAAAGTAGACTCTATTAATCAAAAATCCAATTTTCCATCCAAAAAGGAAGTCAATGGGAAAATTTTCAACCAGTCTTAGTGTGATTATCATTTGGCAATCGCTTCTGTGAAACAATCATCCTAGGAGACCCAGAATCAGAGCTCCAGTATGAAACTGCAGAAAAACCTGAGAGTCTCTGGATTAAGTTTAGAAGTGTGAGCAACAAGGGTGATGTCATGGTGGGAGTCTGCTATAGACCACCAGACCAGAGGGATGAGATGGACGAGGCTTTCTTCCGGCAACTAGCAGAAGTCACTAGATCGCAGGCCCTGGTTCTCATTGGAGACTTTAATCACCCTGATATCTGCTGGGAGAGCAATACAGCGGTGCACAGACAATCCAGGGAAGTTTTTGGAAAGTGTAGGGGACAATTTCCTGGTGCAAGTGCTGGAGGAACCAACTAGGGGCAGAGCTCTTCTAGACCTGCTGCTCACAAACCGGGAACAATTAGTAGGGGAAGCAAAAATGGATGGGAACCTGGGAGGCAGTGACCATGAGATGGTCGAGTTCAGGATCCTGACACAAGGAAGAAAGGAGAGCAGCAGAATACGGACCCTGGACTTCAGAAAAGCAGACTAACTCCCTCAGGGAACTGATGGGCAGGATCCCCTGGGAGAATAACATGAGGGGGAAAGGAGTCCAGGAGAGGTGGCTGTATTTTAAAGAATCCTTATTGAGGTTGCAGGAAAAAAACATCCTGATGTGTAGAAAGAACAGTAAATACGGCAGGCAACCAGCTTGGCTTAACAGTGAAATCCTTGCTGATCTTAAACACAAAAAAGAAGCTTACAAGAAGTGGAAGATTGGACAAATGACCAAGGAGGAGTATAAAAATATTGCTCAGGCATGCAAGAGTGAAATCAGGAAGGCCAAATCACACTTGGAGTTGCAGCTAGCAAGAGATGTTAAGAGTAACAAGAAGGGTTTCTTAAGGTATGTTAGCAATAAGAAGAAAGTCAAGGAAAGTGTGGGCTCCTTTCTGAATGAGGGAGGCAACCTAGTGACAGAGGATGTGGAAAAAGCTAATGTACTCAATGATTTTTTTGCCTCTGTCTTCACAAACAAGGTCAGCTCCCAGACTGCTGCACTGGGCAGCACAGTATGGGGAGAAGGTGACCAGCCCTCTGTGGAGAAAGAGGTGGTTCAGGACTATTTAGAAAAACTGGATGAGCACAAGTCCATGGGGCCAGATGCGCTGCATCCGAGGGTGCTAAAGGAGTTGGCGGATATGATTGCAGAGCCATTGGCCATTATTTTTGAAAACTCATAGTGATCAGGGGAGGTCCCAGATGATTGCAAAAAGGCTAATGTAGTGCCCATCTTTAAAAAAAGGAAGGAGAAGGATCCGGTGAACTACAGGCCAGTCAGCCTCGTCTCAGTCCCTGGAAAAATCATGGAGCAGATCCTCAAGGAATCAATTCTGAAGCACTTAGAGGAGAGGAAAGTGATCAGGAACAGTCAGCATGGATTCACCAAGGGCAAGTCATGCCTGACTAACCTAATTGCCTTCTATGAGGAGATAACTGGCTCTATGGATGATGAGGGGAAAGCAGTGGATGTGTTATTCCTTGACTTTAGCAAAGCTTTTGATACAGTCTCCCACAGTATTCTTGCCAGCAAGTTAAAGAAGTATGGGCTGGATGAATAGACTATAAGGTGGATAGAAAGCTGGCTAGATCTTCGGGTTCAACAGGTAGTGATCAACGGCTCCATGTCTACTTGGCAGCCGGTTTCAAGTGGAGTGCCCCAAGGGTCAGTCCTGGGGCCGGTTTTGTTCAATATCTTCATTAATGATCTGGAGGATGGTGTGGACTGCACTCTCAGCAAGTTTGCAGATGACACTAAACTGGGAGGAGTGGTAAATACTCTGGAGGGTAGGGATAGGATACAGAGGGACCTAGACAAATTAGAGGATTGGGCCAAAAGAAACCTGATGAGGTTCAACAAGGACAAGTGCAGAATCCTGCACTTAGGACGGAAAAATCCCATGCACTGTTACAGACTAGGGACCGAATGGCTAGGAAGCAGTTCTGCAGAAAAGGACCTAGGGGTTACAGTGGACGAGAAGCTGGATATGAGTCAACAGTGTGCCCTTGTTGCCAAGAAGGCTAATGGCATTTTGTATAAGTAGGGGCATTGCCAGCAGATCGAGTGATGTGATCATTCCCCTCTATTCGACATTGGTGAGGCCTCATTTGGAGTACTGTGTCCAGTTTTGGGTCCCACACTGCAAGAATGATGTGGAAAAATTGGAAAGAGTCCAGCGGAGGGCAACAAAAATGATTAGGGGGCTGGAGCTCATGACTTATGAAGAGAGGCTGAGGGAACTGGGATTGTTTAGTCTGCAGAAGAGAAGAATGAGGGGGGATTAGATAGCTGCTTTCAACTACCTGAAAGGGGGTGCCAAAGAGGATGGATCTAGACTGTTCTCAGTGGTACCTGATGACAGAACAAGGATTAATGGTCTCAAGTTGCAGTGGGGGAGGTTTAGGTTGGATATTAGGAAAAATCTTTTTTACTAGGAGGGTGGTGAAGCACTGAAATGGGTTACCTATGGAGGTGATGGAATCTCCTTCCGTAGAGGTTTTTAAGGTCAGGCTTGACAGAGCCCTGGTTGAGATGATTTAGTTGGGGATTGGTCCTGCTTTGAGCGGGGGGTTGGACTAGATGACCTCCTGAGGTCCCTTTCAACCCTGATATTCTATGATTCTAATGATTAAAACTTTTTGAATTTCCTCATTAGCCACAAACTTCATGTTCATCAGCAGCACCGGAAAAAACAATACAGAACATGCAAATGGCCAGACTAGAAATTACATTCTGGGTCCAGTCCAGACCAGTGAGGGACTGACACCACTTGCCATGTAACCTGGGGTGCCTCACGATGCATTGTTGCTATAGGTCCCAACCTGGTTGCCTAACAAACACCTAAAGAGCATGCAGGTCACACCCTGAGTGTCTGTGTATAGCCAGAGGTCCAGCAAACACCAGCCACACTCTGTCTCCCACCACCCTTGGTTACTATTTTCAGGGTGACCCCAACACATTCCCAGTCTTGAATCCCATCCCCACTCCCACCCCCCCAAAAAAGTGTGGTCTGCGCTGTCCAGCCCTTTCTTGGACAGTCCAGATATATTAGGTCTGTTGCCCCTCTAAGGGGTCAACATACAACAGCCTGCTACCTTAAATGGCATTACCCAAAGAATCTACAACACTAGATTAGTTGCAATTAAATCATAAAACAAGTTTATTTACTTACAAAGAGATTTGAAGTGAGTACAACTAATGAGGCATTAAGGTTAGAAATGGCTGTGTCACAGGGTCTGCACAGGTTCCCTCCCTCTCGTTCCTGTGCTCTGTGCTTAGGCTGGTCAAAGAAAAGGGTCCCAGCGCCTCTTTCAGGTGTTTCACCCATGTCTCTTTATTTACAGTGCTTAGTGCAATCCCAATTTGCCCAACACCAATCCCCACACTGACCTTCGCTGGGTCTTCTCGCCCTTGAGGCCTCCTGCAGCCGGTAGAGACAGAGCTACAGTCCCCCTGTCTTCTACCCTGGCTAGACCCCTCACTGAGCCTTTCCCTGGGCTTATATCTCCTCCCAGTCACCAGCCCAGCTGGTTCCACTTGACTCAGCTGATTCCTGAGCCTGCCCTCGTTAGGGCCTGCAGCTGAGCTCCTTGCAGAGTGTCTGGGCCCCCACACCCGGCTGCTCTGCCGGGAAGCGGGGGGAGGGGGAGGAGGCGCCACACCTTTAGCAGAGCATCCAAGGGATTTATACTTCTGCCCTGCCACACATCTCTTCCTTTCAATGAGCCGCCAGGCTCCACCAGCCCTTACCCCTTCTTGGCCGGACATATTGGCTCTTTGGCAGGAGTTTCTTATCCCCTGTGGGTTGCAGCGGGTCGCCCCTGGGGTTTCCCGCCCCTGCCCCATATGGCCGTTTGCCTGGCAGAGTCCACACCTCTGCTCTGGCCATGGCTGGTTGTCCTCTCACCTCTCTGGGCCATCCCTCTGACCTGGCGGGGTGCCTAGGTACCCCAAGTCTGGGTTCGGCTCTATGGCCTCCCGGCCCTTGCCTATATGGGGCTCCCAAGGGCCGCACTCTTGGCACTCCTGCCTGGAGGTTCCGTTGTTGCCGCATAACCAACATTCCCTGAGTCTGTCTACTTGTTGTCTAGGAGTTTCTGCTTCATTCCCCCCACTTTCCCACGGCATCGCGAGGGGGGTTCTTGCTATCTTAGGGGGTTCCTCTGTTCCCTCCCCTCCTTTCATTTCCTTAATTGGGTTCTCCATGCCCCCTTCCCCAGGATCCCCCTCCTGACTTCGTGCCTCGCCAGTAGGGGGTCTCCAATCGCTTCCCAGCAGGACCAGGTAGGGTAAGTTCTCTACTATCCCTACCCGCTGCCACCAGAAGCGTCCTTGGACCTCTATACGTACCCGGGTCATCCGGTAGCTCCAGGTGTCGCCATGGACACAACGAAGGACCACCTTTGCCCCTGGAATCATTCAGCGTTATTTCGCTAGACCCTTCCAAACCAGTGAGTGGGTGGGGGCAGAGTGCACCCCCCTCCCCCACGGAGCTTCCACCCCAGCACCATCCGTTCCCCAGTTCACCCAGAAAAGTCAGCCAGTCCACACTCCATTTGCGGACAGTCCTGCTTTTTATGGTCCGGGTGCCCGCACTGCCAACAGGTCATTTTGCGGCTGTGGGTGGGCCCCAGGTCTGACCCCCTCTTGGATGTAGAGGCTGATGGGCTCCTTACAGGTCCTGCTCCCTTACCAGGCTTCACCACCCGCCTGGGCCCCTCTGCCTCTATGTACTCTTCCGTCAGCCAGACCGCATCGGCCATGTGGGCCAACTGATGTCTTCAAACCCAAAAGCTCACCGGGTCTGGGAGCCCCAGGAGGAATTGCTCTAGGATCACTTGGTCCATGATCTCTTCCACTGTCTGGGTGGCGGGCCTCAGCCACCTGGTGGCCCAGTTCATCAGCTTCTGGGCGAATGCCCTGGGCCTCAAGCCCTCTGTCCAATGGGCAGTCCGAAACCGCTGACGGTACATCTCTGTTAAGAGTCCAACCCTATCTAGGATAGTGGCCTTTACCACCTCGTAGTCCCTGGCTTGGGTCTGGCTCAAAGCCATAAATGCCGTTTGGGCTTCCCCTTTCAGGTACAGGGTCAGTCGCAGGGCCCACGTCGAACTCTCCCGTCCAGCCACCGTAGCCACCCGTTCGAACGTCCCCAGAAAGGCATCTGGGTTGTCCATGGGGCCCATCTTACAGAGCCCCCAATCTGGTGTCCTGGTGCCATCCGTGGATGCTGTAGATAAATCTCTGATAATTTTCATATGACTTTACATTGTGCCTCTTCATATAACCTTGTGGTGGGTCTACCTACGTGTGACCTCTGTTTTCATGGGACTTTGTATCAAAACCTCATTTAGAAACTTTGCATTGCCCTTGGTATAATATTATAGCCCCTAAGGATAGAATAAGATAGAAGAAAAATTTCTTTTTGCTAGCAGTAGAACAAGAGCTCTCCCCCCCCCCCCTTAATCAATTGCCCTGTTAAATGAATGAGGTGTGAATGAACAAGGCATGGAAGGCAGCACCTCCAGACAGCCTCAACTGTTGGAGAGGGGCTGGGAGCCAGACCCAAGAACAATAAAACGTGTCAAGTGGGCTCATTAAAGACAAGCAGACATACTGACGGCCTGGGGGGTTAGAAGCAAGCACCTTCTTTTGGAAACACCCTTTTTGCAGCATTGGGACAACACTCAAAAGAAAGCAGCACAAAGGACCAATGGACACAGACACAAAGTTTAAATCTGGTATAGATTTGCATAAGAGGAAAGCTGCTATAAAAATGAGGTGTCTTGCAGAGGACCCCGGGTCTTGTCTTGTCAACATGGGAGCATCGATCCGGATCGGCAGAAGCCCGGCTCCACCCCCTCCCCCATCTAACTCACCTGGCCAGTGAAGTTAAGGGGAGCAACTAATTGGTAACAACAAGACGGAGTGTGTTTGTGTGTGTGTGAGTGTAAGTGTAGTATATTATATGCATATGATACAGTGTTAATGAATACATGTATTACTAATAAATGTGGCGTTTTGTCTTATTCCCCCTGAAAAGATCCTGTGCAGTACTTTAAGTACAACAATGCCGGACTCACTATGCATTGAAGGATCTGTTGCTGGGCTGCTCCCTTATGAACTCCTGGAGAGCCCGCTGTTGATCTCCTTGCCACGTCATCAGGGCTTGCCTTTCTGTCTGGGGCGACTGCTGCATCTCTTGCACTGTATTGACCATCCACTTTAGGGTTTCCTTCATGCTAGCAGTCACAAGTAGCGGTGGCTAGGAGAGATCCTGGACAAGCCCCCACTGTCAGAGGGTCTGCACAGGTTCCCTCCCTCTCATCCCTGTGCTCTGTGTTTAGGCTGGTCAAAGAAAAGGGTCAGGTGTTTCACCCGTGTCTCTTTATTACTGTGCTTAGTGCAATCCCAATTTGCCCAACACCAATCCCCACACTGACCCTTCGCTGGGTCTTCTCGCCCTTGAGGCTTCCTGTAGAGACAGAGCTACAGTCCCCCTGTCTTCTACCCTGGCTAGACCCCTCACTGAGCCTTTCCCTGGGCTTATATCTCCTCCCAGTCACCAGCCCAGCTGGTTCCACTTGACTCAGCTGATTCCTGAGCCTGCCCTCATTAGGGTCTGCAGCTGAGCTCCTTGCAGAGTGTCTGGGCCCCCACACCCGGCCGCTCTGCAGGGAAGCGGGGGGAGGGGGAGGAGGCACCACACCTTTAGCAGGGCATCCACGGGGTTTATACCTCTGCCCTGCCACAGGCTACAGGAAAAATAAAGATAAAACACTTTCTAAATTTAGCAAACTAGACTTGTCTCAAGGTGAAGTCCCTTACCATGTTGTTAGTACATTTCTGAAGAAACTCTCAGGCCAGGCTCTGCTCCCCAAGTCCAATGGCTGTTTCTATTGTCTTCTCAGGTGAAAAGAGAGATGGATAGGAAGAGAGAACTTGAGGTGTTTTTTCCCCTCACTTTTATAGTTGTCACCCTTTGGAATGCATTTCCTTTAGAGTGACCCTAGATAAAGTACTTTCCAGCTGAGAGCAAAGAGACATGGAATCTGGTGGGGGAGAGGTTTGCTAAATTGCTTGCTGAGATGCAGGCCTGTTTGTTCCTGCCCCCCTTCCTTGCCAAAGAATAGTCACTTGATAGGTGATGGCCCATCAGTTTTGATGACACCTGGCTGGGGAGTCAACTTGTCCTTTGTCTTTGAGAAATAGGCTTATCCATTCCCAAGACGTGTCTGGTAAACAGTCAAGTTTCAGTCATGATTTCAGCTTATGTTCATAACTTTACATATAATATTGCTACATACATTTCACTATGATATTATTTACCAGCAAGTTATTAGTTTTCAAATAATACCTTACAGGGCATATTTTGTACACAGATTATTGCACTAGTATGTAGGGTGTGAAAACAGGGGTGCATTCTGTCACACCGGGTCAGATAAATGGTCCTGCTAGCCCAGTATCCTTTCTCTGACACTGTCCAATACCAGATACTTCAAAGGGAATTAACAGAACACAGAAATTATCATGTGATCCATCACCCGTCATCCAGTCCTGACTCCCAGCATCTGGCCGTCAGAGGCTTAGGGACACCCAGAGCATGGACTTGCATCCCTGACCATCTTGGCTTATACTTTTGGCCTTCTGAATATCCCCTGGCAATAAGTTCCACAGGGTGACAGTGCATTGTGTGAAAAAGTACTTCCTTATGTTTGTTTTAAAGCTGCTAACTATTAATTGCATTGGGTGGCCTCTGGTTCTTGTGTTATGTGAAAGGGTAAATGTGGTGGGGCGATTACCCCACACCCAGAGAGACTGGGCTGCGGCAGGCCTAGGCGCCTGCGTAGACGCACGGCCAATCAGGAGAGGGCTTACTGGGAGCCAATCAGAAGGCAGATTGGAGCCAGCCAATCAGGGCCCGGCTTAGCCATATAAAAGGCTGCCCAGAGCAGGAGCAGTCAGTCTGTCCCTGGCCTTCAGAGGGGAAGGTCTGTCTCCAGAGCTGGGAGGCCAGCACCATGGACAGCGCAGTGCAGGCCAGCCTGAGAGAGTGGGAGAAGGCCCCACTCCATAGCCTGCTAGGCGGCAGGCCTGGGAGGAGGAGGCCTAGCGTAGCGAAGGGCTGTTGAGGAAGCGGTCCAGAGGGATAGTCAGAGGAGGAAGGAGAAGGAAGACCGTGAGACTGTCACCCAAGGGCCTCTGGACTGGGACTCAGAGTAGTGGGCGGGCCTGAGTCCCCCCCTCCTTTTTTCCCCCTTTGTTTGCTGTGCTGTCATACGCACAGCCATAGGCCGCAGGGAGCGGCTGGCCAGAATCACGCCTGGTCCTGGACTGTGAGGATCGGACTCGAAGGCGTGGGGCTGTTGTTTACCCCCCCCCCCAGAAGGGGGTGTGAAGAGACGAAAGGGACACTGTCGGAGGACAGTGCTCCGGAAGAGGACTCCGTACATTGAGGGTGACGCAAGTCCGCGCACCCAACGCAGGTGGAACGACAGGCGGGACACCACCCGAAGGGGCGCCCTACTGGTTCGAGCTAATTCCCTAAGACGACCAGGAGGAGGCACCACAGCGGTGAGCTACTACCCTGTCACACATGGTGGAGAATGCAGGCATAGCGGTCCGCCCCTGATACGAGGGGCCAGCGTCAAGACTGCGGACTATTGCCCAGAGCAGTGTCTTGCGCAGACAGACGGTCGACCCAAATTGTGGGTACAGACCCGGACCCACCAAAGGGGTCCAGAGTGTGTGGATTGAATCAGGAGTAACCCGCTGAACCCCAACATGGAAGCTGAGAAGTTATTAAAATGGCTGCTAGAGAAGCAGCAGGAGCAGTCGGCTCAGCAGCACCAGCAGCAGGTGCAAATGCTGCAGCAAATGACCACTCAGCAGCAGCTGCTGATGACTCAGCACCAAGAGAATCAGCAGCAGCTCCTCCGAGAGTTGGCCACCCAGCAGCGGGTGCAGCAGGAACATTTGGTGCAACAGATGGCCGCGTTATTATGCCCGGCGGGAGGCACCCCGGCCGCCCCCTTGGGGACCGGACTGGGGGATAACCCAGGAGCACTACCGGTACGCCTCACCAAGATGGGGCCTGAGGACGACCCAGAGGCCTATCTGGTGACATTTGAACAGGTGGCGACCGCCGCCCAGTGGCCTTCAGAACATTGGGCCATGTTACTAGCCCCTTATTTGATGGGGCGGGCTCAGGCCGCATATCGGAGCCTCGACCCCCGGGAAGCGCTCGAGTACACCCGAGTGAAGGCGGCCATCCTAGACCACACCAGCATTAGCCTAGAGACCTACCGACAACGTCTCCGTAAGGAACAATATCCTCCGGGGGCCCGACCCCGCGCCGTGGCCCAGCGCATCCGGGACCACTGCTGGAGGTGGTTGAACCCAGAGGGCCTGATGGGACCCCAGGTGGCGGAGCTGGTAGCCTTAGAGCAGTTCACCCAGATCCTACCCCCGGGAGGGAGGGCCTGGGTGCGACGGCATCGACCGGCCACCCTCTCCGCAGCAGCGGCCTTAATGGAGGACTACTTATCGGCCGAGGGGGCGGAGGCGCCACCCCGAGCAGCCGAGAGCCTTGGTCGCAAGGGCGGCACAGAGAAGGGGAACTCTCGTGGAGCGGGAGCCTCTGGACCACTGGCAGGCAACAGCCATCGGCACCCGAGACCTCCCAACCCTGAACCCCGACCCAAGTTGTTACCGATGGCGACTCGGAGGGAGCGACAGCCCCCGGAGTGAACAGGCCCCCCCCCCGGAGGAGGCCCAAGCCCGGCCGAAACCCAAGAGAGTTGCTGGGGCTGCGGTCAAGAGGGACATTTCCAGTGAGATTGCCCTTTTATGGACTGCAGCTACGGGCAGGCCTGGATGGCCGGACAACGGGCACGGAAGAAAGGGGTAAGAAAGTTGATAGTTCTGGTCCAGGTTGAAGGGAACCCCACCAACGCCCTCGTAGATTCGGGGTGTAGTCAGACCCTCATACGAGAGGGGCTGGTCCCGAACCTCAATCTTTCGGGGCCCCTGATCTACCTGCAGTGTGTGCATGGAGACATCCGCCAGTATCCCACAGCCTGGGTCAAGATGGGAGTAGGCTGCCGGGAGGAGGGTCTCCGGGTAGGAGTGGCCCCTAGGCTGGCCTACCCGGTGGTGTTGGGACGAGATTGGCCCGGCTTCGGAGAGGTCCTCCTAAGATATCAGCCACCCAAGCCCCGACCAGACAGGACTATAGCACCGGGAACGGGGCTGCTTGGGAGCAGGCTAAGGGATGACCCCGGCGAGGGGACCTCCTCGACGGCGGAGACCCCTGCGAATTGTCCGGGAGACAGACCCCGTTCGGTGGAGGGCGCCCGGGTGGAGTTAGAGCGCGACGGGGACTTCTTACGGGAGCAACGGGAACACCCAACCCTAAGCCGAGCCTGGGAACAAGCCACTAACCCTGCTATTGAGGGGGACGGGACGCTACGGACTCCGCAGGGCCCCCGCTTTGAGGTATGGCAGGACCGCCTGTACCGAATAGCACAGGAACCCCAGACCCGAGAGACGTTCCGCCAGCTGTTGGTCCCCCGGAGACTGCGAGCCGGCCTCCTCCACTTAGCCCACGCAAACCCTTGGGCCGGACACCTGGGACGCGAGAAGACCCTACAGAGGGTGGCCCGCCGGTTCTTCTGGCCAGGCATCCACCGGGAAGTGGCAGTCTTTTGCGCCTCGTGCCCAGAATGCCAGCGAGCCGGACCGAAAGGGGTAGCTCCTGCACCCCTGGTACCCATGCCAGTCGTGGGGGTACCCTTTGAACGGATCGGGATGGAGCTCGTCGGCCCCCTTGAGCGAAGCAAGACAGTGAACCGCTTTATACTAGTAGTCGTGGACTACGCAACCCGCTATCCCGAAGCCGTTCCCCTAAAGACAGCGATGGCACCGACCATTGCGGGTGAACTGTTAAAGATTTTCGCCCGGGTTGGGATACCCGGGGAAATATTGACGGACCAGGGCACCAATGTGTCCTCCAAGTTAATAGCCGAGCTATGTCACCTCCTCCATATCCGGACCCTCCGGACATCGGTGTACCACCCGCAGACCGATGGCTTGGTAGAGCGGTTCAATGGTACGCTAAAAGCCATGTTGTGGAAGTTTGTGGAGGAGGACCCCTCACATTGGGACACCTTGTTGCCGGCCCTGCTGTTTGCAATAAGAGAGGTACCACAGGCCTCGACGGGGTTCTCGCCTTTCGAGCTCCTATATGGCAGGCAGCCCAGAGGAATACTGGACCTCCTGAAAGAGGAGTGGGAAACACAGAAAACACGGGTCCTTGGGACCACACAATACGTGCTACAACTCCGGGAGCGACTCCAAACGTTAGGGGCCTTCGCCCGTGAAAACCTGGAACGGGCCCAGGCAGGTCAGGAGCGCCTCTACAATTGAGGGGCTAGAGGGAGGAAGTTCGCCCCAGGCGATCGGGTGCTGCTTTTACTGCCCTCTTCAGAGTCGAAACTCCTGGCCAAATGGCAGGGTCCCTATTAAGTGATCCGACGAGTGGGACCAGTCGATTACGAGGTCAGACTACCTGGTCGACGGAAAGAGACACGCATTTATCACATTAACCTTCTAAAGGCCTGGAAAACCCGGGAAGCCATGTTCATTGGCCCGTCCACCCCAGATTCGGAACTTGGACCCCTAGCAGGGGACCTTCCCGACCCCGGACCGGCCACGCTGGGGTCAGGCCTCAGCCCCAACCAAAGGGGGCAACTACAACGGGTGGTAGAAAAGTTTCCGGACGTTTTATTGGCCCGCCCGGGCCGGACAACTTTAATGAGTCATCATATCGCCACCGACCCCGGGAAGAGGGTGACGGATAACCACCGGCCGTTGCCCAAGAAAATGTGGGATACAGTACGACGGGAGGTAGAGACGATGTTAGAGATGGGAGTGGTAGAGGAGTCGACGAGCAAGTGGCGAAGCCCTATCGTCCTAGTTCCGAAACCAGATGGGACGACTCGGTTTTGCATCGATTTCAGGAAGGTCAACGCTATCTCCCGTTTTGATGCCTATCCAATGCCGAGAGTGGATGAACTGTTAGAGCGCCTCGGGGGAGCCAAGTACCTGTCAACCTTAGATTTGACTAAAGGATATTGGCAGATCCCACTGACGCCAAACTCCCGAGCGAAGACAGCCTTCCCTACGCCTTTCGGCCTCTTCCAGTTTGTAACCATGACGTTCGGGTTACATGGAGCGGCGGCCATGTTTCAACGCTTGATGAACAAGGTCCTCCAACCCCACGACCAATACGCGGCGGCGTACATAGATGACATCGTGGTTTACAGCCTCGACTGGGAGAGCCATTTACACCACCTGGCAGCAGTGCTACAAGCCCTCAGAGCGGCCGGCCTAACAGCTAACCCGGCAAAATGTCACTTAGGCCAAGAAGAAGTGACCTACCTGGGATACACGGTAGGAGGGGGGAAACTAACACCCCTGATTAGCAAGGTACAAGCCCTCAGAGATGTACCCACCCCCATGACGAAGAAACAAGTGCGTCAGTTTTTGGAATTAGCTGGGTACTATCGTCGTTTTGTACCAGACTTCGCATCTATAGCCGCCCCCCTGTCAGACCTAACGAAGAACTCCCAACCTCAACAGGTACAGTGGACTACGCAATGCGAGCGAGCCTTTAACACACTCAAGGAACGGCTCACTCAAGAACCAGTACTACGACACCCCGACTTCACGAAGGAGTTTATACTACAAACAGACGCTTCGGAAGTCGGCCTAGGCGCAGTACTCTCCCAGGAAGTAGATGGGGAGGAACACCCAGTACTGTATTTAAGTCGGAAGCTGTTCCCCCGAGAAAGACACTTCTCAACGATAGAGAAAGAGGCCCTGGCGGTACGGTGGGCTATCGACGCCCTCCGTTACTATCTGCTAGGGAATAGTTTTAAATTAATCACAGATCACGCCCCTTTGCGATGGATCCACAGCATGAAAGACACGAACGCTAGAATTATGCGGTGGTACCTCGCCCTCCAGCCTTACAACTTCCAGGTGCTCCACCGACCGGGTAAGGCCCATACTAACGCCGATTTCTTCTCCAGGTTAGGGGAGGAGGGCGAAGAATCGGATCAAGGAGGAGGATCCTTAGCGCAGGGGGTGGTCCACGAGGGGGCAGTCAAGCTCCCATCCAACTGCCGAGGCCCTAAACAGTTAGCCCTGATGGCAGAGGATCCGTCACGCTTGTACGGGGTGTGTCCTAAATGCACAGAGAGTGCAAGAAGAGGGAGCATACCCCAGCCTAGGCAGGCGGCCGTGGGAGGAGAACCCTTGCGGGAAGCCCCGGTGGTAGACCAGCCCACACTCCTGGAACCACCGAGGACTGCGACTTCTCCAGGTCGAGAGGGAGCCTCGCTGTGGGAGGGACCAGCCGAGGCGGTGGACCACGAGACTCGTGGAGAATCAGGAGACCCGTGGGACACTCCAGCAGCAGAATGGATAGGAGGCAGCTTAAGGGAAGAGACGTACTGGTACGTCAGACCCGGTAAGCCTCAGCGTGTTTCGGTGGAACCCCCCGCTGAGACGGTGGATAAGCCGGGTTGCCCGTTGGCAAAGACTAATTTCCGGGACTTTGGGGCCAGTAGGCCATAGGGCCCGGTGACAAGGGCTAAGTTCCTAGACTTTGAGCCGGTAAGCCGAGCCACTGCGGGACAAAGGTTGCTTTCCGAGCTCTACGCCATTAGGCCGGTTAAGATACCCCCCCCGGGAGGGTTCTTAAGGGGGAGGGTGTGTGGTGGGGCGATTACCCCACACCCAGAGAGACTGGGCTGCAGCAGGCCTAGGCGCCTGCGTAGACGCGCGGTCAATCAGGAGAGGGCTTACTGGGAGCCAATCAGGGCCCGGCTTAGCCATATAAAAGGCTGCCCAGAGCAGGAGCAGTCAGTCTGTCCCTGGCCTTCAGAGGGGAAGGTCTGTCTCCAGAGCTGGGAGGCCAGCACCATGGACAGCGCAGTGCAGGGCAGCCTGAGAGAGTGGGAGAAGGCCCCACTCCATAGCCTGCTAGGTGGCAGGCCTGGGAGGAGGAGGCCTAGCGTAGCGAAGGGCTGTTGGGGAAGCGGTCCAGAGGGATAGTCAGAGGAGGAAGGAGAAGGAAGACAGTGAGACAGTCACCCAAGGGCCTCTGGACAGGGACTCAGAGTAGTGGGCGGGCCTGAGTTTCCCCCCCCCTTTTTTTCCCCCTTTGTTTGCTGTGCTGTCATACGCACAGCCATAGGCCGCAGGGAGCGGCTGGCCAGAATCACGCCTGGTCCTGGACTGTGAGGATCGGACTCGAAGGCGTGGGGCTGTTGTTTTACCCCCCCCTCCCCCGGAAGGGGGTGTGAAGAGACGAAAGGGACACTGTCGGAGGACAGTGCTCCGGAAGAGGACTCCGTACATTGAGGGTGACGCAAGTCCGCGCACCCAACGCAGGTGGAACGACAGGCGGGACGCCACCCGAAGGGGCGCCCTACTGGTTCGAGCTAATTCCCTAAGACGACCAGGAGGAGGCGCCACAGCGGTGAGCTACTACCCTGTCACAGTAAATAACACCTCCTTATTCACTTTTTCCATACCATTCATGATTTTATACTTCTCTATGATATTTCCCACTTAGCCTTCTCTTTTGCAACCTGAACAGTCCCCGTCTTTTTAATTGCTCCTTGTATGGAAGCTGTTCCATACCCTTAATCATTTTTGTTGCCCTTCTCTGTACCTTTTCCATTTCTAATATCTTTTTTGAGATGGGGCAACCAGAACAGCATATGGTATTAAAGGTGTGGGTGTACCATGGATTTATACAGTGGCATTATGTTATTTTATGTCTTCCCTTTCCTAATGTTTCCTAACATTGTGTTAGCCTTTGACTGCTGCTGCATATCGAGCAGATGTTTTCAGAGAACTATCCACAATGACTCCAAGCTCTCTTTCTTGAGTAGTAACAGCTAATTTAGTCCTCCTCATTTTGCATGTATAGTTGGGATTATGTTTTCCAGTATGCATTACTTTGCATTTATCAACATTGAATTTCATCTGTCATTTTGTTGCTCAGTCACCCAGTTCCGTGAGATCCCTTTCTAACTCTTCGCAGTCAGGTTTGGACTTACTATCTTGAGTAATTTTATATCATCTGCAAACTTTGTCACCTCACTGTTTACCCTTTTTTCCACATTATTTATGACTATGTTGAACAGTACTGATCCCAGGATAGATCCCTGGTGGATACTGCTATGTGCCTCTCTCCATTCTGAAAACTGGCCATTTATTCCTACCCTTTGTTTCCTGTTTTTTAACCTGTTACTGATCCATGAGAAACCTTCCCTCTTATCCCATGACTGCTTATTTTCCTTAAGAGCAGTTGGTGAAGGACCTTGTCAAAGGCTTTCTGACAGTCCAAGTACACTATATCCACTGGATCACCCTTGTCCATTTGTTTGTTTGACCGCCTCAAAGAATTCTAATAGATTGGTGAGGCATGAGTTCCCTTTACGAAAGCTGTGTTGACTCTTCTCAACAAATCACGTTCATCTATGTGTCTGATAATTCTGTTAGTTACTATAGTTTTAACCAATTTGTCTGGCACTGAAGTTATGCTTACTGGTCTATAATTGCCAGGATCGCCGCTGGTGCCTTTTAAAAAAAGTTAACTATCCTCCAGTCATTTGGTACAGGAGCTGATTTAAGTGATAGGTTACGTACCATGCTTAGAAGTTCTGCAATTTCATATTTGATTTCCTTCTGAACTCTTGGGTGAATATCATCTGGTCCTAGTAACTCATTACTGTTTAATTTATCAATTTGTTCCAAAATTTCCTCTGATACCTCAATCTGGGACAGTTCCTCAGATTTGTCACCTAAAAAGAATGGCTCAGGTTTGGGAATCTCCCTCACATCCTCAACTGTGAAGACCGATGCAAAGAATTCAGATAGTTTCTCTGCAATGGCTTTGTTGACCCTGAGTGCTCCTTTGGTACCTCTTTCGCCCAGCAGCGCCACTGATTGTTTATCAGGCTTTGTGCTTCTGATGCACTTAAAAAAAAATTTTTTTTACTGTTTTTGGGTCTTTGTCTAGTTGCTCTTCAAATTCTTTTTTGGCTTGCCTAATTATACTTTGGCTTGCCAGAGTTTATGCTCCTTTCTATTTTCCTCAGTAGGATTTAACTACCAGTTTTTAAAGAATGCCTTATTGCCTCTAACCACTTCTTCTACTCTGTTTTCTCATGGTGATATTTTTTTTTTGTCCTTTTACTATTTTTTTTTAATTTGGGGAATACATTTAATTTGAGCCTCTGTCATGATATTTTTTAAAAAAACAAGTTTTTCATGCAGCTGCAGGCATTTCATTCTTGTGATTGTTCCTTTTTATTTCCTGTTTAACTAGCTTCATCATTTTTGTGTAGGTCCCCTTTTTGAAGTTAAATGCCGCTGTGATGGGCTTCTTTGGTATCTTCCCATCCACCCCCAAGGATGTTACATTTAATTATATTATGGTTGCTATAGCTCAGTGGTTCAGCTATATTCACCTCTTGGACCTCCTGTGCTCCACAAATCAAGAATTGCCTCTCCCCTTGTGGGTTCCCGGACTAGCTGCTCCAAGAAGCAGTCATTATTAGCATCTAGAAACTTCATCTCTGCATCCCGTCCTGAGGTGACATGTACCCAGTCAGCAAAGGGATAGTTGGAACACATACACGTGCACTGATAAAACTGGTTGTTTTTATCTAATATGTTGAAATGTGGCAGAGGCTCTTTCAAGCATGAGGCTGCAGGTTGTTTGCAGGTTGGAAATTATTTATCCAGGTCAAACATAATTGATTTTGATCTAAAGACTATTGCAACCTGTGGTGATGCTTAATTAATACAGCACCATGCTCCATGGGAGAGCTAATTGAATAACAGAGGTTGGTAAATACATTTCCAGGGTTCCTAGCAGAGGGTGTTAAGGGTTACTAAGACCTGGGATGCTCGTTAGAAGATTGATCAATCTGTAGAATATCCATGTTCCAGTAGTACACTACTGCAGTGCAAGCGTATGATGCTATTTTCAATCCAGCAAGTATAGAAAGGGACCCGGGCATTCCCACTGATGGCCCCCATTGTGCGGCGTCTCTTGTTTGCAGCCAGCCCTAGCTTGTGCATGGATTCTTTTCTTCTTCCCCTCATTTGTGAATGCTGGGCTACCTGCTCCTTTCAATGAGTTTTGACTCTCCTGTTGGCCGGGTCAGCGAGACACGAAACTTTGGGAGTCTCTGACTGCTCTTGTGGTCTTTATGGTTCTTTCCACATGTTCCTAGACTCTCCTCACTGAAATGGTTAAAAATGCTGGCCAGGGCCACGAGAACAGCTGGCTTGGAATCCCTGTTACAAAGTGGACATCAATATAAAGGCCATTGTTAGGCTTCTGCATGGGATCCGTCTTCATAGATTCCAAGGTCAGAAGGGACCATTGTGATTCTCTCTTCTGACCTCCTGCATAACACAGGCCAGACACCTGCCCCCAAACCATTCCTAGAGCAATGACATGTGGGGAAGGGGCTGGGCTCAGGCAGAGCCAGGGGAGTGGCAATGGGAGTCAAGGCCTACAGGACTGCATGTGGTGTCTCTCTAGATGAGAGAACCAGTGTGGTCCAGGGCCGGCTCCAGGCACCAAGCACGTGCTTGGGGCGGCACCTGGTAAGGGGCGGCCAATCTTGGGGCAGCGGGGGTCAACGCGGCGCAGTGCTCGGTGGGGGGGGGTCCGGCAGCGCAGCGCTCAGGGGGGGCTGTTTGGCG
>NC_048306.1:51809342-51890970 GCF_013100865.1 Trachemys scripta elegans | reverse complement strand
GGGGGGGGGGGGGGGGGGGGGGGGGGGGGGGGGGGGGGGGGGGGGTGTTACGGCGGGTCGGCGCTTTTTTTTGCTGCTTGGGGCGGCAAAAAAGTTAGAGCCGGCCCTGGTGTGGTCCAATGACTAAGGCATCAGCTGAGCTCTTCCATTGCCCTGGTGTGTGAGTCACTTCACCTTTTTATGCCTGTGTTTTGGCTCTTTAGATTGGAAGATCTGCAGCGGATGGTCTATCTTCTCTTACTATGTGATTGTATAGCGCCTAGCATGAGGTGCTGAGCTGGAGCTACCAGAAATCATTAATGACAGTAAGGGAGCTACAGCTAGGGAGTGGCGGCTTGTGGCCCATGAGTTAGGAACTGGATTTGATTTCCTTTGCCCATGTGTATTTACTCTAGCTTCAGGTGCATTCCAGCTAACACCTTGGACCTGTGACAATGTAAACTCATTTACTATTCCAGAGCATGTTTGGTGGGACTCTTTCATTTGTTTTCCTCAGACAAAAACTCCAGAAGAAACTATTTAAAAGAAACCCCACTGCTGAAACAAACATGTTTTATTGAAGGAAGTATTCAAAAATAGGCTGATCATCAGCCAAAAAGAAGGATAACATCTGTTAAAGTAATTGTATAGTATCAGGCATAGCTATAACACTGTAGCCATAATAAATAATTAATACAAATAAATCATCATTCTTACTTAAAATGGGAACATTAATTAGTAATGGGGTGTATGGAACAAGCTTCCATGTTTTCAAATAGGGTTTGTTTGCACTTGTTTTGAGATTGCTGGTTACCAGGTATCCTTGATATTTTATGAAAGCTCAGAAATGTCATTTTGGTTTGAATTTCTATTTCCATTCTCCTAAACTCAGACTGTTTTACATTCCACAGATGATGAGACCAGACATGTAAAATGTTAGCTTAAACTATTCTTTCCCTAATGACAGAGGCACTAGAAATTAAATTGGTTGGAAAAACTGGGAAAATATGATGAATTTTGCTTTTAATTTGACCCCCCCCCCCTTTTTTTTTTTTTTTAAAGTGAAATTACAAAAATGTAAAAATTCCAACCAGCTCTATACTTGGCTGAAAAAAAGGCAGGGGGGGGGGGATGGAGATTGTAAAAAATGTCACTGATTTTCCCGTTTTTCAAATTTACAAAAATTAGAAATTTGAATTGTCAAAATTGTCTCAGATGTAGCATATAAGTAGATGTACAAAAATGTATAGATTTCCTGGCACTTACTTCATTTTTAAAGCTAAATTTACATAGCAAAACTCATTTTATGCAGTAACTTATTTACATTGACTATATTCATTCTTTGGATAGGGTCCTCCAATAATTTAAAAATAAGAAGGGGAGTAAAGCTGTGATCTGCATTTCTGTTCAGCTGCGCACAGGCAAACGCCATTCTAAAGCAGGAAGGCCCTGGTTGTTTCCCATCATATGGAGGGTGACATAACAGGAAGAGGATAGGTCCAGCAATGGCAACTAGCCAAGATTGTCAGGGACACAACCCCAGCTCTGGGTGTCCCTAACCCTCCAAATGCCAGAAACAGGGACTGGATGAAAGGGGAGGGATCACTTGATAATTGCCCTATTCCCGCTGAAGCATCTGACCGTGACCACTGTCAGAAGACAGGATACTGGGCTAGATGGACCATTGGTCTGACCCAGTATAGCTATTCTTATGCTCTTAAGAGTCCTTTTGCTTTCTAAAACCAGTTCTAAACTCATTAACGGATGTTTTTGATGGGAATACTAAAGGGACACCATTCATTTAATCCCCCCACCAAGTCTGACACTTTTTCACATACTCTTCTTTCAAGCAATGCTTCAGTCTCTTCAGTGATACCAATCTGAAAATCTACTTTTGTTCCTATTTTTCCATTACATTTTTACTTTTGACAGCTCTTTTTGTCAAGTCACTTTGTGTTTCTCCTTGTCTATTCAGTTTCCCCTGCAGGAGGGGGGGGAGACAAATCATATTTTAAACAAATAGAAAATTTGATTGTACAACAAAAAAGGGCAGGCGGACTCAGGGGCAGGGTTAATACCTGGGATAAATTTTTAACCGTTTTAAAAACACGCCTGATTTCAAAATGAAAGTGTCCCTTGAACACAGATTGGATTTGTTTTGCTCCACTTGGCTCAAGGCAGTTGCCTCTGAAACACTTATCTAGCAAAGCACTTAGGCCCAGCTCCTCAAAGGAGTCTAGCTCCCACTGAAATACTTTTCAGGATCTGGGCCTTAAGCACAAACATACTATCAAGCGCTGAAGACAGTGGGACCATTCCCATGCTAAAGTGCTTTGCTGCATCAAGGCCTTGGAGCAGAATAACTCTCTAGCTAGAGCAACACAGAGGAACTCTGCAACAAACACGAAAAATATCCTGATTAGAAAGGACAGCAGATATCTTGTAAAGCAAAAGGAGCTAGAGCAGCAGATATGTTGTAAAGCAAAGGGAGCTAGAGCAAATGCAGTGAAACCTTGTTAACCCTTTAGAGTCTGTGGAAATATATCACAGCCTTGTAAAACTACCATGAGAAGCATCCTCAAGTGAGTGGGAGGTAGAATTTGGGAAGGCTGTTATATTGATTGTTATGTAAGTAATACACCATATCCAGCTATTCTAGTCACACGGGGGGGAATCTGTCATTAAGGCACAGCTCGCAGTAGGCAGAGGTGCAGCTCTGCCCTATAGGTCGGGGGCAGCATTGTGTGGCTCCACCTGCTCCCTGTCCATTTTGGCATGGCTTGAGATTCAGGAAGCACTTGCAAGGAGCAGCTCCAGCACTCTGGAGTGGCCACGGACTGCAGAGGTCCCTTGCCAGTGGGACGCTAGGAGAGTGTTTGCATCCTCCGTCTTTGTGCACCTGAATAAGGCACAGCCACATGCCACCTTGCAGATATACCTTAAATTCACAGTGCTACTGGCCGTAATGGCTAGGGACTATGTCCCTCTGGTGCAGCTGGGGAAATCGTGAGGCACTGTAGAGTTCATTGCTGAACCTTGTGGATTCTCAGTACACAGAGTACACAGTACACAGGATGTGGTTTCATATGTGCTTCCTATGCTCTTCAGCGCATGACACTGTGGAGCTGATCCTCTGCACTGCACCTTGTGTAACACTTTATGCACATCCAAGGGGAGGATATAAGCGGCTACTGTTCTGACCAGGTAATATTTTACGCTCCTTGGTGTAAGCAGCGGCATAAGGTGCAAGCTCCCAGAGAGCTGGCACCTGCATATTTATGTGACAGAGCTCCGGTGCTTTCTGTAATGTGCTTTAGACAAGTGCACCTGCTTGATCAGATCTGTTCCTGCAACCTGCTCCTGAGTTTCCAGCAGCTCCCTGAGTCAGTACTAAGTATGACAGCCCTGCCCATTTCTGGGGCTATGGCGCCATCGAGTGGACGTTTCTGTACATGTATGTTCTCAGAGAACTTGCCAAGCATTCCCAGCTGTGTTAGTGTTTCCTTTGTCACCCTCTGCATTGCTTTGTCAGCTGTAGGACATGGCTCATCAGAGCTGGTGTACTCTGTCAAAGGGAGTAGCTGCAGCCAGGCCAATGCTGAGGGGCCTGTCCCTGCAGCACTGAGGGGATTAACAGAGTCCTGTTTCTTGTATCTAATCTTTTGCTCCTAGCAATAAAATCAGGGCCTGATTCCCGCTCCTACGGGAACACCCCCAGTGTGAGGTGGGGAAGGGGGATGGAAACCTGCTGAGGCTCTCCTTGTGGAGAGTGTTTCAGTGGGGAGAGGAGGTTTGCCCACTGAAGACCAGGCCCCAGAGCCAGCCCAACCATCCCACAGTGTGGGAGAACTAGCCATCCATCTGAGACCCTGTGCCCCTGGCGGGCTGCGCCAATCCCTCCCCCGCCTGCTCCATGGCAAAGTGCTGCCTACGGAACTGAGCTGATGGGGCCTCACAGCCAGCAGCTTGTCACTAGGATCCCTCCTAAAGGGGGATCCCCACCACAGACAGTGGGGAGGCATTAAAATAACCTAGCTGTGGCCTGCATTATCTTTTCATGGAGATGTGTGCAGGGCTCTGGGGGTCCAAAATGCATCCCCACCCTGCCAGGGCCCTGCCCTATCTCCTCCCCCCGGCAGACCAAGGATCGCCTGCCACAGGGCCTGAGGGGGTTGGGGGGATGATGCAGTCATGGCGGCTGACCCTCTAGCCCCATGGAAGGGGTTGATCTGCATGAGGAGCGTCCCCACTGTGCATGGAGCCCTGGGGCACAATCAGACTCCTTTAGGGCCCGATCCTGTGAATCTATGCACAGTAAACTGTCTGCTGGGGATCTCTCTGGGCAGGAGGAGTGAGGGATTCCTTCCTCCACTTGGCCAAGGAGGGGATGAGATGCTTGGGGGCTGCACCTGCAGCCTTGATGCCTCCGTGGCCTCCATACCATGTGCAACCCCACTCCAGAGTGTCCAAAGGATGGCAGCCATGCCCTTGCCTTGCCCCCACAGAGCCCTGTGTATCCCCTGAATGCTGACCCAGACTCTTCCCTCCACATGTTCCGCCCACTACGTTCTTCACACTGGTGGCTGGGGCAGCAGAATGTGCCCCTCCACACGCAGGGGTGTTGAATGATACGTTTTTCCAACCAGCCCAGGAGACACTGACCCGTACTCATGGTGGAGAGGGCACCTGGGCAGCCGTTGTAAAAATGCATCATAGCTAGGTAGCACTTGAGGCCATGGGACAGGGATTCCCATTCTGATTGCTCTAAACTGGTAGGTTGTTCTTAAATTGGAGCCCAGTGCCTGATCTTCCTATAGTAGCAGGATTCCAAAGCCTTGTGGCCACATGGCAGGAACTTCCAGCTTTGGGACTGGGCCCTAAAATCCAAGCACTTGTAGGGTATGGCGAAGGGGGCTGTCAAGCGAGTCACCAGCCTCCAGCCCTCGTGCTGCTGGAACTCCAGATGCTGGTGCCCTGCGACCCTGCCGAGTCCCCGCTGTGCCTCACAGCTGGTTGCAGCTGCTGCTTCGCCTGGCTCTTGGCATCCAGGAGTTCGGTGATCTCTTCAAGGGAGGAAGTCTCCAAGTCACTGTTCTCATTCACAAACTGCATGGGGAATGAGAGGAGACAGAATGAGCAAATATGGCGAGTGTGAGCCGGTGCTGTCTTTGCTGATAATGGCCTGGCTGACTGCAGGGGGCTGGCATGGGGTTAGTGTAGTGCTTGCCCTCTGCACTCATGGGAGCATTTCCATGTGGCAAACCTTCCTTATCAGCCAAATACAAATTTAGGTTTATCAAATGCTTCCTTCAGCTACTGGTTTTCTGTTGCAGCTCCCCAGCACTTCCCAGGGCAAGGCAGGGCCATCTGTTGCCCAACAGCAGAACTACTTATAGGATCAGATTATGGCGCATGAACTACAAGGACTCCCTAGGAAACTCAAACACACAGTTATGGGCCTGACCAGGATGTTGGGATCATCTAGTTTGACCTCTTGCATAACACAGGCCAGAGGATCAGCCTGGGATTTCTGCATCAAGCCTACATCTTGTGGGTTGAACTGGAGTGTATATTTTAGAATGAGACATCTAGTCCTGATTTAATGGATCTGGCAGAGGAATGGGACAGAGCTGCTTGAAGTGTGTCAAGTTACAGAATTTTCATGACATTTCAAAAACTGGAAAAAAAAATACTTGGGGAACAATGTTGAGATAGTTGCAGCAAGTCTTCCCCTGAATCTGTTCTTAAACAATCCCTTGTGACCTATTGACAGTGTGCACTGACATTCACTTTTGGCTCGGCCTCTGTTTCAATAAAACCAATGACATTTCACTCATTCAACAGGTCTGATACTTTATGTAAATTACAGCTACAACACAGTCTTCCCAGGGATCTAAGGACCCAATCCTGCAGCTGGATTTGCCAGGATAGTTCCTTGTACCCACAAGTATTTTATAGCAGGATCGGGTTACTTTACACCCAAATAGGGGTATTTTTGTATTTTCTTGGGCGAGATTTGGCCTTACTTTGAGTGTCATTTATTTACCCCACCTCCGAGGACTGTTTTCAGGTTCCTACTGTGATTTCAATAAGGAATCCCTGTGTTAGTGGTTTGGCTGGGATTATTTCTGATTTATCCCACAACACCATGTTGTGCCCAAGTTGCATGAGAGCGCAAGATTTAATGTGATGATGTAATTTGATGCTTGCTAGACTCCTTCCCCCCATGTTCATGGGTTGCAAATCATTTTGCAAATCTCACTCTTGGCTTTCTACTTTGCCACATGAAGGCAGAAAATCTCTTTCACATTGTTGTGAAGAAACTTTATGGTATGCTCAATGGAACTGTTCAGGGAAAGTAATTTTAAAAAGTAATAGGACTTCAGTGCTGCAGCCATTTATGAGAAAGAGTTAATGTAATTAAAATTGAGGTTACATATGTCCCATTTTAGTAATCTGATAGTTTTTTCATCACGTCACCCCAATTAGCTCTGGACATGTTCTCGAGACTTCTGTTTAATTTCATTCCCAGGCATTTCATGCCTGTCTTTAACCATGTGAATTTCCATTTTCCAAAGATTGTGAATAGGCAAATATTTGGAAAGGCCTACAAAATAACTGGATGATGGGGCAGATCCTCCACAGCTGTAAATCACCATCACTCCTCCCAGCAGAGACTGCCTATGTGACTAGGCTGCTGGCCGATTTACACCAGCTGACAATCAGTCCCATTGGGCTAAACGCTGAGATGTCAGCACGGTCACATCTAGATCTCAAAGGCTGGTTCTGGTAATGCTGCCAGACCTGCAGCTTCACAGGCTCTGAACCCTTGGGGCAGATGGAAATGCTGCTGTGATACCTACTGCTGTTGCTCCAGCGCAAAGTTCTGTACAGGACGAGCTGGCCTGGGGAATCTGGGCTTCTCTTTCCTCTAGCTGGGGTATATTGCATATTCTCCCCCACCTCCATGCAATTGTCCTAACTCTGTATACAAAGACCCACCTGGTCTGGGACAGGTTCCCTATTCTCACCCCTCAAGCTCCATGGTACTCTCGACCCTGACCCAGCTTATATGGTAGAACTGTTCTATGGGGAGGTGTTGGAGGAAGGGGGGAAAAATCACACACTGAGTCTTCGGCTTTGCAGCTGGGAGGCCCAAATGAACAGCTAAACCAGAGACACCTGATTTACCTGAACCAACCATGGGGCTCTCTAGACATCAGTGAACTATTCTTAGCCCAGAGCATAAACACATATTCCTCCTCCCCAATGCGAACGCTATAAAACGTCTTCCCCTACCCCAATGGCTTGTTATTTTTTGAGTCTCTGGCTATACAGTGGCTTCCACTTTGAAATGGTTTGAGACGATGCTGGTCTCCACACTAAATCGATGCATTCCTGAATACCAGACATTTCCCTTTCTCTGCAAGTCTGCCAGTTGCACAAGGTACCTGGAGTTTCTTGGCTGAGAGGCTCGCTTTAGGAGAGTCAGAGGGCAAGGCAGGGAGGAGTTTTATCCCACCAGCAGGCTTCCTTGCTGGCATGCTCAGTGTGCGCTCCAGATTTTTAGCCATTGCAGACACCAGCGTCCCTGCACAGAACACAGCTTGTTAGAATTGGAATCTAGTGCCCTGCACTCACATGGTCAATATCACTGCACAACTGAATTGCTCATCAGGACTCAGAGTGGATGGGAAAGGATTTCCTTCCAGACCCCTTTTCCAGTTTTAAAGGGAACGTGTTGCTGGTGAAAGGTGTCAGTGATGGAGCTGAGAAGCCAACTATAGTTCCTAGTACACAAGACTGGAAGGGACCTCCTGGGTCTCTGAGTCCAGTCCCGTGCTTTCTCAGGCAACCCAATCATATTGCTTGCAAACGTACCAAGCTCCGTCTTCAAACAATTCAGTTGTTTACCCCCAGTGCTCCTATCAGGAGGCTGTTCCAAAACCTCACTCCCCTGATGGTTAGAAACAGTCCTAACTTCCAGCCTCAATTCATCCATAGGGTAAATACAATCAGCTGCAGGCTACCACAGCAGTGTGCCTCAATCCTGAGTTACTAAGGCTCCTGCTAAGCACTGGAGTTGCTAGTCCATGTCTAGTCAGTCCTTCCAAAAGGAGCTAATGTGGACTCTGGCTGTGGTGACAATTTTTGAGATGCAGATGGCTGCCAGCTAGGCAGTGGATAGAAGCCACCCACTCATTTCGTAGACAGGGCTGACTAGCAGCCAGGGAAGAATGACTTTTGTCCACACCCAGCCTGGTTCAGCTCTGAACTGCTGGCCTGCACATGAAAGGCTTTGTGGCTCATGGCCAATCACTGAGATTACCCAGTTATTGGTGATGTCAGTGCAAAGTATTGACATCGTGGAGGGTGGAGCCACTGGGTCATTTCCATAGATGCCAAGGCCAGAAGGAAGCATTGGGACCATCCAGTCTGACCTCCTGTGTAGCTCAAGCCAGAGAACTTCCCCAAAGTAATTCCTAGAGCAGAGCTTTTAGAAACACAGCCCATCTGGATTTAAAAATTGTCAGCGACAGAGAATCCACCACGAACCTTGGTAAGCTGCTCCAATGGTTTAGGGCCTGTCTAGTGACCTCCAGTTAACTGATTGCCAGTTAACTCAACATAGTTAGCATGTGTATAAGAAATAGTCTTAACATGCCCCAAATGTCTGTTCCAAGATAAAAGCACCTGTAGTTGACCATGGAGCTGGACACAGAGTGAACCACAAAGGCAATAGTTTTCACTGCCAAAAAACATTGATTTTACTCTGGGATAACTAAAATGCATTAACTATCCTGCTGGAAAGCCCTAGTGGAAACAAGGCTGTGAAGTTTTTACTGTGAGGAAGGTCAGTGAGATCAACACTATACCTCTGCCTGTGGTTCACCTGTGTACAAGGTTTATATCCTTCAACAAATGCTTGGGGACATTCACACTAGCCTAAAAAACCTTAGGTGCTACACAAGTCCTTTGCCAATAATGTGCATCAGGAGTGTCATTTAAAGGGACAACTTCAACATGTGGGACTACAAATGTGGTACCCATGTAACACACTTGCCAAATGTCTGTCTGTGTGGTGGCTGCTCCACAGATGAAAGATGCCTGCTGCTGCTCCCAGGCAATGGACATCATTTAGCTCAAGCAGGAGAAGCTGGCACATTGGAGCTAAAAGACCTGGATTTATTCCCCACTGGGGATTCAGCCAGGGAACTGTGGTATTTACTATAGCAGCTAAGGCTTCTATCTTAGAAGGGAGCTAGTTGAAATAAGTGATTCTCTCTGCTGTGCATTTGACAGCCCTTTGTATATAGTTTGTTTCATTGTTTCTGTGTATAGTCAGTTTCTATCTTGCTTGAAATGCGCCCCCCCCAATAAATCTCAGTAGGGCAGCAGAAAAACCCTTATATTTGTTCCCCAAAAGCATTTTTTAAAAGACAGCACACCCACCTTCAAGGGTGAGCTAGCAGAAACTAGCATTTTAGTCCATTTAAAAATGCCAAGCTGAGAGGTCCCTTTGAACAACATTATTTCTCACACCTAGAGAAGATATTGAGAAATCCCCTGGATTAATGGCAAGGCCTATTCTAAAAGGATAAAGAAGGAACCATGCATCCCACTCTCTCGGAGTTAAGAGGGGAGTGACTGCATTTTGAAAGCACGTCAGTGTTAATCCCCTCACGAAGGCCCTAATCCAGGAAGGTAGTTGTGTACATGTGTATGTTTATGCAGGTGAATAGTCCCATGGACTTCAGTGGGACTGCTCATTTGGATTGGGGCCAAAGTGACTTAGTAATGGCTCTGCAGGAAAATAGAACCTGGTTCTGTTTCTCATGGGGAGGAGTACATACCCTGGAGCAGGGTGAAGGCTGCTTATCTGTGAACACCCCTTAGCAGAACCAGCAGCGTGCCACTGCAACTGACTCCCAAGAGTGCGGATGCATCAGGACAAAGTCTTGCTCCTGACACCCTTAGCTTGGCACCTCTGGGTCTTGTGTTAGGAAAAGCAGGGTGAGAAATGTCCTTTTCTGGAGCCTTGGCACTAATGCATTTAGGATTTTATTCCTGGAGAATGACCACCCCATTCTCTTCACAATCAGTTTCCCGAGGGGTGAGAACAGGGGCCGAATAGACACTAACATACAATTACCCCTTTTGTTGGCTTAAGCTGTCAAATGTAGAAACAGATGTGCATGCAAATTTCCCCTTTCCTTCAGTATCAGGGTATGAACTATGATGGAGATTTCTGATTTTAGCACATTAACTATATTCCGATAGATTAAAATTATTATTTATGATTCACCTGTTGGAGTGGTTCCTATGGCTGGGGTGGCTTTTTCCTCAGAGGAATCGCTGTCAGACCAGTCTGATGCGGTTTCGTCATTCTGGGTCAGCCTCAAAGGCGTTTGCGCTTGCTGCAGGGTGATGGGATGTTTGAATTTCACTGGGGTGAGGCTGGCGCGGTCCCCTCCAGAGTCTTCCTCGGAACTGAAAGGTGGGGTGCTGAAAGTAAAATGATGGAAGAAGGAAAGGTCAGACATGGAGGAAGTGGAGGGCTCTGAGCAGCTGGGTCAGGGATATCTGGGACAATTTGTGATGAGGAGACCGAGATTGTTGTCATTAAATACAGATTGGCAGTGCTTTCAGCAGTTGGCTAGAAGACTGTGTGTCCAAGTCGCCTGGTGGGGCGAGAGCATATGTACAACCAGCACTGAAACTCTGAACAGCAAGGTAGAGTACTGGGGCAAATATTGGGCCTGTTTTCCTCTCCCCTCCTTCACTCCCATCCCACTGGAACCTGCAGCAGCTGCTCCATGCACCTCAACCTTGGCCTCAGCACCACACCACTTTCAGAGTCAGGCTATCACAGCTTCAGTACCTAGCTTGTTCCCCACCAGCAGGGGGAGCAGGAATTTCCAACTGCCAATTCATCTTCTTCAGTCCAAAATGCTGCCACAAAAACTCAAATATCTTGACCAATTCTTGGTCTACTTCCAGCCCATCTTCAAAACCCTCAGCTGGCTTCCTTTTCCTCCCTGGGGCAAATGTGAGCTCCTTGTTCTCACTTTTAAAACCCCACACAACTCAGTTACTCCATACCTCTCTTCTGTCATCTCTTATCCCCTCCAGTTGCCCTCTTCATTCTGCCTAAGTGGCATGGCCTTTCCATTCTTGTTCTTCTAGTCCAGGGGTGGGGAAATTGTATGCAGGGCCGGGGCAGGTGGTTGGGGTGCGGGAGGGAGTGCAGGGTGTGGGAGAGGGTGTGGTGTGCAGGAAGGGGCTTAGGGCAAGGGATTGGGGCAGAGGAGGGGTGCGGGGTGTATGAGGAGGATCAGGGAAGAGGGTTGGGGTGCAGGAAAGGTGTAAGGTGCAGGAGGGGGCTCAGGCAGGGGTACAGGAGGGGTGCGGACTGCAGGAGGGGGCTCAGGGCAGGGGGTTGGGGTGCACAGGGGTGCAGGGTGCAACAGGGAGCTCAGGACAGGGAGTTGGAGTGCAGGAGGGGTGCGAGGTGCAGGCAGGGAGTTGGGGGGCAGGGTGCAGGAGGGGTTTGGGCTCCGGCCCGGTGCAGCTTACCTAAAATGGATCCAGGGTGGCAGCAGCGCACACTCGAGCCAGGGCAGGCTCCCTCCATGCCTGCCCTGTCCCCAGCCCTGCGCTGCGTCCCTGGGCAGGGGAGAGGGGGGGACATGGAGGACTCCGCGTGCGCTGCCCTTGCCACGCCTCCAGGTAACTCCCCCGAAGCTCCCATTGGCCACGGTTCCCTGTTCCCGGCCAATGGGAGCTGGGGGGAGTGGGGCCTGGAGGCAAGGGTAATGCACGGAGCCCTCTGCCCCCCCCGCCTGGGGATCGCAGGGAACTGCTTCTGAAAGAGGCGCAGGGCCCATGGCACCATGGGGGGCAATCCTGCAGGTTGGATCCATAGTTTGCCCACCCCAGTTCTAGTCTCTTTTATTACTAGAGCTACTTGGAAATTTTTTATCAAAACATTTTTGATTAAAAATGCCACTTTTTTGTCAAAATGGAAATGTTCTGAAAAAGTGTTGACATTTCCTTTCGAGGGGAAAAACCCCAAAACAAAGCATTTTGATGATGTCAAAATGTCCTGGTTTGATATTCTTGAAATGGATTGTTTAGACTTTTCATTTGGAAACAAAATTCATTGGGTTTTATTTTATGTTCTATAAAACTTGAAAAAGTTAAAGGTCAAATTGGAACCAATGTTTAGATTTTATCAATGTTTCTATGGACCTCCAGAACGTTTTTTGAATTTCGTTTTTGGGAAGTTGTTTTGTTACAACACGTGGAAGCTCCTTCCCTGGAGGCTTTCAAAAGGAAGCTATATAGTCTTGGATGGTATAGACACAACAAATCCTGCATCTTTCCAGGGGGTTAGACGTGGTCCCTTCTCACCCCACTGGTTAGTGCTGGTGTATCTACTCGAGCTGGAAATTACACCTCCATCCTTAGGGTAGACATACCCTCCGTGGGACCTGCAGCTCAGACATTTCAGGTGCACCCCACACAAAGCTTCCTGACACAACAAATGATCTGCGTTTGCACCGCACCAGCACAGTGGGGCCCTGGGGCTACTGCAGTCCACATCGTAATAGAATAGGGATGTCCAAGCTCGGTACGAGGCTGCTCACCCCAGTAAGCATGCTAGTGAAAGGCATGAGTGCAATGTCTGTGGTGAGGATGCGAGCTGTGGATGGGCCTCACCTCGGCTGCTGGATGGCAGCACGTCGTGGGCTGCTGGCTTTGCTTTGTGGCATTACTCTGGGCACCTCTGTTGGGCTGTGGGAATAGCTGGCTTTACTCCGAGGAGCTGGTTTGGGCGTCTCCTCCGCATAGGGCTGTAACTCAACTTGCAGCGCTCCAGGTTGGGCAGATACGACCCGGAAAGGCGACAGGGGGCTCTTCTGGCTTTTAGCTGGAAAGGTACAAGGGACACTGAGAGCAAAGGCTAGATGGACCTTTGGTCTGACCCGGTATGGACGTTCTTTAACACCTACAAACTGCTTGACCCATGCAGGTGTTTGCCCAGCAGCCAGGATTAGTACTTGTAAATCGATACTGTTAAACTGGATTGGCTTAAGAAAAGAAAAAGACATACAAAATGAGTGGCTGATCTGAACTCCCATGCTTTACCATCTAACATTCTCAAAATGTCTCACAGCCAATGTAGCCAGTGTTAGGGGACTTCCTTTCCCTCTTACATACACGCACATCCACTTCACATTGGGAGGAGAGGTCAACATACGTGACTCTGTCTGATCCTTGGCCAAAGCAGTAACTCAGCTGGTGTAACAGAGAGCTGGTTTTAGGCTGCTCTAAACTATGCTGAAGGATGTTTTGGTCCCTAGCTGGCCCAAAAACAGAGAAGCAGAAAGGTGGGTTAGAATCACCTTCCTTCCCTCACCCCACCCACTCTCCTCATCTGCACTGTCCTTCTGATATTTCCTGTGTGGCATTCCACTAATGTGTGATGATACTGAGCTTTGTGGCTCCCTGTAACTTCCATTCAATGGTGATAAACTGGCTCTCTGCATGTTCTAGCAACAGGCAGAAGGAAGAGAGTTTGTGGACCAGGCTCTTCTTGCAGCTCTTTTCCCTTTGAGCTCTTCCCACCCAGCGGAGAAATGTGTGTTTTGTTTTTATATATATATATATTGCAAGCTCACTCAAGGCAAGCAGTGCACACCACAACTGCAAATGGTAATTTGACACTGAACACAAAATCTATCTTGCCCAGTTTCCTTGGGGATGCACAATGGGTCATGGAAATGTCTCGTGACAATAGCACTATGTTGGGATTGAACTCTTGTCTGCAGCACAAGTTTCCAAAGACAGCATCACAGCTCTTTACCTGAGACTATCAAAAGTTGCTGTGGCAAAACGCCATCATCCTTCTGGCGCTGCTTGACTTTCCAGGTGACCTCTCGGACTAGCTTGTCCCTCAAGCTGAGGAGATTTGGAAATTTCTTGGCCTTCTGCTGCTGCTGAGTCTTTACGAGGCAGCTCAGATTTTTATAGGTCTGAGCTGGAATCCCCTTCGCAGTCTAAAGCAGAGAGAATTGTGGGTAACGTGACAACCACCCCGACATAATTCTGACACTGCCTCAGATGGTGAAACAAGCCTTCTCCCCTAAGGTTCTCCATCACCTCTGAAAGAGAACTTGGCCTTCTGCAAACTATGGATCTCATCTAACTATGAATCCCAACAGATTCACCTGGCTTTGGATCTGGCCTTATATCCAGAATGGTCATCAGCATAAGATGGAGAGACTCCTACCCCATCAGGTGATCCAGTATCAGATTCCATCCATCCTTTGTAGTGGGGGTTGACAATACATGTAATAAGAGTCCCAGCCCAGAGGGGTGTATGCTCCATTGAGGTGTGCTGCAGCAGGGTACCTACCAGCAGTGTGGAAAAGTGAGCACTCTCGACCCTCCACTCCTGTCAGCATCATGCACACCAGTCTCCAGACACACAGGAGATTTTTAATGATTTTCCTCACTTAGCCCTGTCTACACTAGAGACTGGTGACATTCAACCCCCACCTCTCCGGAACACACCACACACACACACAAGCGTGTCACTGGTAGCACACAGGGGCACACATGCCTCGACTGTACCTGCTCTGAGTAAGGAAAACCATTGGGTACATCTGCACTGCAAATGAAGGGGTGATTGTGGCAGGTGTAGATATACCTATGCTAGCTTTAATCTAGCTAGCACGGGTAGCAATAGCAGTGAGGACATGGTGGCATGGATCCTGGTATAGGCTAACAATGTAAATACATACCCAGAGTCCCTGCTGGGCTAGTCCCCTCTACCAGTGTTACCCATGCCACCCTCATCTGCAGTGTAGTCATACCCACTATGCCATCAACCACCATGTTGCTTTAAACCTATTAAGTGCCAGCGTAGACAGCGAGCATTGCTTTAGCAGCTGCAATTGTGTGGTTAGTCCTCCCAGTGCAATCCCACACATCTCTGAAGGGGTAGGAAGAAGCTCAGAGAACTGGCTCTGTCACCTGCAGGGTCACTCACATGCTGACTGCATGCAAGCGCTAGAGGACATGAGGCAGACTTGGGGTGCTCCCATCTCTGCCATGCCCCACTTCAATGCAGGTCTCAGTTGCTTTTGGCTCTGCCGGGTCTTCCTGGGAAGGGTGCACCCTTCCTCTCTGGAGCGTGAAGGAAGGACACAGAAACTGGATGACAAGCACTGGGCAGGGACTGTCTATGCAGCACCTGTTACAATGGGATCCTGATCTCAGTTAGGGCCTCTACTTAGCACAGTAACTTAAATGAAATTTGAGGTGCTCTTTCTATCCATGCAATGATCCCCCCCAAATATTAACTATACCCCAGCTAGCTAATTAACTTTTGAAAAACTGGAAGGCGTGAAAGGGACAAGGAGGGAAGAGGTTGCACTGCAAATAGAGAGACGTCTCTCCCCGCCCTTTTTTGGTTTCCCCTCTCCTGATACTCACCCTCTTCACACCCATACTCTCCAGCTTCTCCTCCAATGTCTCCTCCAGAATGGGGCGGAACTGCTTCAGCAGGTTGGGATTCCTCCGCAGGGCTTCCAGGAGCCTCTGCTTCATGTCCAGGGTGTCCACCAAGTCTGCGGCAAAACCCAAAATCACAAGGCTGGGTTTGGATGGACCAAACCTCAATATCAAAGTCAGAGCCAGAGACTCTGGGACCAGAGGCCTGGTCCCTCCTGGGGACTTTCCTCCTTAGCAGAAGGTGGATTGGTAGCTCCCTGTTCCCCAGCTGTGGCATATTTCCACAAGGGCAAGACATACATGCAAACAACATAAACATATATGATCAGAGGAATGGAAAACCTGTCGTATGAAAAGAGATTAGAGGAGCTTGGGTTGTTTAGTCTGACAAAGCGAAGGCTGAGGGGGGATATGATTGCTATCTTTAAATATATCAGAGGGGTAAATACAAGGGAGGGAGAGGAATTATTCCAGCTTAGTACTAATGTGGACATGAGAACGAATGGATATAAACTGGCCGTGGGGAAGTTCAGGCTTGAAATTAGACGAAGGTTTCTGACCGTCAGAGGGGTGAAATATTGGAACGGCCTTCCGAGGGAAACGGTGGGGGCGACAGACCTGTCTGGTTTTAAGATTAAGTTAGATAAGTTTATGGAGGGAATGGTTTAATGGTAAAACATAGTAGCCAAGGAAAACCAAGCAATGGTACGTAAATAGAATAATGGCCAACAAGGGTCAGGCTAGAGACTCTTGCCTACATGCTCGGGGTATTACTGATCGCCATATTTGGGGTCGGGAAGGAATTTTCCTCCAGGGTAGATTGGCTCAGCCTCTGGAGGTTTTTCGCCTTCCTCCGCAGCATGGGGCAGGGATCACTAGCAGGAGGGTCTCAGCCGATTGAAGTCACTAAAACACAGGATTGGGGACTTCAACGGCAGAGTCCAGGGTAGGGTCTTGCGGCCTGCAGCATGCAGGGGGTCAGACCAGATGATCATAATGGTCCCTTCTGACCTTAAAGTCTATGAGTCTATGAGTCTAAAAGCTGAGATTCTAACGTCACGAAAAGATCCTGGGAGTTGGGCCCTAGGCATGTGTCTATTGCGCCTCTGCCTTCATCTGTCCCCACCATAACTTTCTCAATATCTGACCCACCCCAGACCACATCCCTGACTCGGCTGTTGAAAGGCAGATTATACCAATTTAATGAGTAAGGTGGGCCCCATCCCACTGGGAGTTTCACTGGGAGAATCAGGTGCTCAGTTGTGCAGTTATTGTGTTGCCACACATTCATACTACGTTTCTCAAGCTGGTTGCAAATTTTCCATCTAAACTGATTTTGATGGAAAATTGGATTTTCACTTAAACAAAATTTTTCATGACGTGTCTACTTTCTCTGAAATTATTTGATTTTTTTTGTCAAAAACCAAATGCCCCAAAACTGAAATGTTTTTGCCAAAAACTCATCAGAATACGTCTCCCATGATGCACCACGGTCTCCTCTTGGGATTCCCTGATGTTCCACCTCCCTTCTCCAAGAGAAGATTCCATGGTGCATCCTGGGAGATGTAGTCCAACTCAGGAGCCTGAGCTATAGAGAAGAACGGGAGTATGAGGCACCCAAACTACAACTCCCACGAGGCACCATAGCAGTATTACCGAATTGAAATACTTTGGTTTTCAGCTCATTTTTTGTTTGGTAGTTATTTTTCTGATGAAAAATTGAAAATTTTTGTGGGAAAAAACTAAATGAAAATGTGGGGTGATTATTTTCTTTCATTTTTGTCAAAAACTTCTTCCCATTTTTGACCAGCTCACAGTATAAGGCTGAGTCGGTAAGTGATTCTTGGCTTTCCCTTCCACTTAAACTCTCCCCAATGCTCAGGGATTGCTCCCGCAGACAGCACTACTCTTCCGAGGGAGGGATAGAGTGCTGACATTAGGGTGGCATTACCCTCTGGGTGCTGTTGGGTTGTACGATGTTGAGAGCTGAGGTGCAATCAGGTTCTTTCTTACAGGGAGACAGTGTGGGCCAGAGTGCAAGAAGGGCATCCTTGTTGAAAACATCTAACCCCAAGGAGCATGCAGAAGGCTGCTTGCTGTGAAGCTCTTGCAATCAAGTGACCGTGCTCTGCTCAACCTTGGGGAGAAAACATCGGGGACAGAGTACCTCACCCAAGGTATGTTTTGTCCCGAAATTCCTCCTTTTTGCACATCCTGATCAATGTCTAAAATTCAACACCTGCGTGACACTAGGAGAGAAGGACTTTCATTTATATGATAGATACCTTCTTCAGAAGACTCCTCTAGATCTGGTACCCTGGGTATTTCCTGGGTCACTGCAGAGAAGAGAAATCCTTGATGACTCAGAGACCTACGTATGATTAGTTACATATCCTGCTGGGAGGGACCTTCTCCCCAGAAAATGAAGACTCACTCCTCTAATGAACGCTATGAAAACAATGGTCTTCAAAGTTAGTAACTCAACAGACTAGTACTCCACACAGACTCTTAGGACCTTGTAAGATGTGAGGAGGCGAGAAGGTCTGCCCCATTCATTTGAGTTTGGCACTGTAACTTTGTGCTTGTAACAGGTGGGTGCAGAGCCTGGGCCTAAGCCAGCCCTGATTATAGGATGGGTTCCATCCGAGAAGAATCAGATGATTACTACATAAAAGGAGCCAGGGTTAAGTGCCGACAGGGTCTGGTGCGGGGAAGAGCTGGAGGGACGGGACTGAGATGGCTTCTGCAGGGCCATGAGCAAGCAAAGACAGCTCTCCAGGCAGGAGAGACCCTGACTAAATGCAGAACAGACTGGGAGACCTTCAAGATAGGAAGGGGTTCCGGGAAAACTGCAATACAGGTAGAGGATCCAACCCAGAGTCAATGGAACCCAGAGTTGAGGGTGGGGCTGGGTTCCTTCACTGGCATAAACCCCTTACAAGGGTAGCTGAGTCCAGCAAGGGAGCAGCAGATTGAGCTAAGAAGAAGCCCCAGAGAAGGTGGAAGGATTTTTTTGTTTCTGTTATCGACATTTTGGACCTTTTAGTTGGGACAGTTGTGACTCGGGAAGGGGTGACCTTAAAATTCTGACCCAACTCAACTGCCAAGTTACCCAACAAGCAGTCACAGCGTTGGAATGACGGTTGGGAGGGGGTGCTGGCCCAGTGTGAGAGCTGCAATACCAAGCTAGGCCACAAGAGAGTGCCTAGTGGGGAGGGGACTGTTACAGTGATGGCAGGAATGTCTAAAATCTCTTTGCTGCCAAGACTGGTTTCTGACACTTCAGGGATCTCTGCAGCTTAGCAGCCACAGCATCTGAAGGGAAGTCCTTGCTTTGCCCCGGGACTGGTATTGTGGGAAACCTCAATCTCAATAAGAAAATCTGAGCTGGAACAATTCCTTATTCTTGTGCAACTGATTTACTGGAACAAAGAATCATTTGGGAGGGGATCTTACTTTTATTCCCAGATCTTGATTTATATCTGAATCCCTAGGGGCAAGTCTACACTATCGCACTACATTGGCATCGCTGCATTGCTGTAGCGCGTCTGGTAAAGATGCTGTATGCTGATGGGAAGGCACACACCCATCAGCATAATTACTCCACCTCTGTGAGAGGTGGAACTATGTTGGTGGGAGAGCATCTCCCGCTGACATAGCACCAGTGTGGACAGTGCTTAGTTGCTGTAACTTGTGTCACTTAAGTGTCTTTTTTACACCGCTGAGCTATGTACAGTACATCAACTTAAGCGGTAGTGTAGACCAGCCCTTAGACACGAGGGTCAGAAAACTTTATATGCTAATGAGATATTTTCCTTGCTTGCTTGCCTGAACCAGCAAGTATGCTGTAAAGGCTGTCAAGAGAGAGATGAAGTTGTGGGGCGGTCACAGCTATGGAAATCTTAGCAGTTCTCACTCTCATTAACCCAAAAGACACAACATTACCTTCAGCTTTGCTTGCAGACAGTATCTTGATCTGCAAAGAAATTATCTATCATTATCCACCATTCAAAGACCAGTTTCTTTTGTCTGCAAAGTCTAGTAACTTTTTTATCTCTAACTGCAGTTTGCACCATTGGGCACATCATCAAAGGATGCACAAAATAATTCGATGAAAGGCCAAAGCGTAAGCTGAGTTCATCATACATGCAAGGGAGACATTTTTGCTAGAATTATACACCAAATGGTTCCTAGATGGACGCTCTGCCAGCAGACAAAAGGAAAAGTTTTATTTATTACATACAACTATATGTAACACTGTCTCAGTCAAAAGAACAAAATAATCTCCAAGCCGCAAAACAAAATGCTGTCCCATTATTATTCTGTACATGGCTCATGCTTGCTCATTCCCATATGTATGTGTTGTGTTGTGATTTTGTGGGACTTAGGCCATTTCTACACTACAAGCACTACAATGCCAATGTAGCACCATAGTGCAGATGCTTCCTACATCTACGGAAGGGGGTTTTCCATCCATGTAGTTAATCCATCTCCCTAAGCAGTGGTAGCTAGATTAGGAAAAGAATTCTTCCATCAATGGAGGCATGTCTATACCAGGGGTTAGGTTGTCTTAACTATAGAGCTCAGGGATGTGAATTTTTCACACCCCTGAGCAGCGTAGCTAGGACGACCTAAACTGAAGTGTAGCCCAGGCCTGTGACCCTGATTTGACAAACCATTTTAGCACAGGCTCCTGCTTAAATCCATCCTGAGTTAGTAAAACATTTAAGCATGTGCTTAAAGTTAAGGATGTGCTTAAGTGCTTTGATGAATCAGGGCCTACATCTTTAATTGTATCATTATATTTTAGCTCAAGCACCAGCAGCAGTTACAGTTGGGGGCCTTGAAGGACGCTTCTCGCCTACTTATAACTGTTTGCCCTTTTTTCCCCCCTTCAAAACTAGTCATTTTTGAGACTGAGTAAAAAAAACCAACGTTTTCCCCATTGTATATGAAAATCCTCCACTCATTTTTGGATAGCTCTAATACTTCAGCAGTTTGTGTAGGAAGCTGAAATACCTCAGGTAAATGGTCCTTACTGAGGAGAAGTGAGTGGCTTAAAAATCACACTTCAGATGCACTCTAAAGCAAATAACTGTTACTGCCTAAGCTGAAGATGCCATCTTCAGTAGCTCAAAGGCTGTGGCAGACTCATAAACTAGGTATGGCTTAACCTTTGGAATGGGACAGAGAGCCATGCTGTGTTCACAGGCCCACAAGAACATGGCAAGCTTACTGTTTTCTCCTGCGATCTGATAACCTTGGTCTGCTCTTTGAGCCGAGCATTGAGCGAGCCCATTTGCTGTTGGAAGCGGTCGGCAGCTATCCGTTGGTCCTGAGACAGGGAGGCCCGGAGTCTCTCATTTTCACTCTTCAACTGAGAGAGACAAGGAAGGTAATTATGAGATCTGGATGTGACGAGTATAAAATATGGTGAAAATACCATTTTGCCCCTTAGCTCAGATTGCTCTCCTGGTCACTGTTAAGTGGGGCAGCTCCTGGATTTTCACTTTCACTTTATTTTGCATTGAGATCCAGTGGCATATTTATAAACTTCTGCTGCTCTCTTCTCCTGCTTGATCATAGGTTCAAATCAAGACCAAGTAGAGAGAGAAGAAACAGAAAATGCAGCTTCATCAAAATCAAAACATTTCATGGGAAAGTGTCATTTTGACTAAGTTTCTGATGGGAAAATGTCATAACTAATCATTTGACTTTTTTGTTTCATTTGATATTTCCATAAGGTAAAATATTTCACTATATTATTGAAACATAATGATATAAAATATTAACTACACTATAGATTTGACTTTACAATTTTGATTCAATTTGTCTATATTACATTAAAATTAACATATTATATATATCTATAGTATTAAATATATCATTGAAATTAATATGTATCATTTTGATCAATTTTGTTTCAATTATATTAAAGTTGAATCTGTATTAGTTAATATTTTATCATGTTTCAATATTATTGAAATGAAACATTTCAATGGTCACAAATTTTCATGTCACAAGAAATTTCAAAGTGTCAGAATTTCCCACAAAGTGGAAATTCTATTTTCCAACCAGCTCTAGTAGCAAGCGATTCACAGCTGCTGCTGTCTGATGGTGCTCAGTGCCCTCTGTGTAATGTTAGCGGATGGTGACTTTCCACTTTTGGAAGCACACATGGCCGCGTCACAAAGCCACTGTCACAACTGATGGCACCGTGGGAATCTTCCCATTGACTTTAACTGGAATCACATTGGGCCCTTATATTTCAAGTTACATTTTCGTTTACCCTAATCAGTCTATGACCAGCTCTGTAAAGTGTTTCTTCTCTAGTGTAGGGGTGCCAACATTGTATTTCAAAAATAAGGGATGGTTTTCTAAGTACCCCTGCCCACCATCCTCCCCGATATTATTATTATTATTATTTTATTTATTAAGTACCCACCTACCTGCACTAGGGCTATTTCTTGCAGCTTTCTGCAGCACTCAGTAATTCCCAATCTTGTGGCATAAAGATTTAATATCTAATGATCTAATATTGCTGATGTGTTAAATTGAGGCAGAAAAAACCTTCTATAAATGTGTCTGTAAGAGGTGAGTCCGGGTGGCGCAAGCAGGATTTTACTGTGTGCCTCAGGAGCTCATGACTGACGTGCTACCCATAGGAGAACTCTGAGTCATCGCTTTTAGTTTACTGGTACTTACCTCTTCCTTTTCCACCTGGTGCTCCTTCTGAAGCTCCTTCAGCTTCTTCTTCCATTCTGTTTTCTGACAAATCAAAAATACCTTTGTTTTTTCTTCTCATTCACCTTGCCACGAGTGTGCCATTATTCACCATTACTGTTATTCAAAGTTTCAGAGGTTAAGGTACGTGCATAGGAGCACCTCCTATTGTTTCCATTCTCCAAGCTACCTAGCTTTCTCTGGCTTGACCTTTGCACCTCATAAGACTGTTTCAGGGCAGCCCTTAAACCTGGTATAGGGCTCTTCCTCCAACCACACTATGGCATAGAGTCCACGGCTGAGTAAGAGGGGCTGTCGCCAGTATTCTTGTGCTCTTGTAATCCCCCGTTATTTGTTAGCCAACGCATATATATGTTATTTTTTTACACACCCATACACCACGTTAATAGTATTATGTGCAGGGTATAGACTGTTAAATTGTACTATGCTTATTCTTGCTCACTTATGCTAAACCAGATATCCCATGATGCCCTGGGACAAATATAGTTCAGTACTTGGCATAAGGAAATTTAAAAACTGTCAAAAGCTAGCTGGATGAGTGTTATGAAACAAAGGTACAAGACAATAATGTAAGATGTATGAATGCATTGTAGTAGGGAGTATCTTCATGCCCCTTAATGTCTGGAATGTAATAGTCAAACTACAGATGGAAAAGTACAGTGAGGCACCAAAGACAACACTGGCTAGTTAAACTTTAAGTGATGTGAATAGTGCTTTGTAACATGTGAACAGGCACGCTATAAAAGATGGCTAGTTTAAGGGGGCGTGGGGAAGCACACCTTCTGTGTAAGGTGAATCCACTGCGAGAATTTGCTCCTTGGAAGAATGGCATGTATTTCTCATTTTCGTATTCTACTGCTTTGTCTTTAGACAATAAATTTGGTTATTTGGTCTCGTGAATGTTTTAAAGAACGAGCCATGCGTGCAGTCAAACAATTGTAGTCAAATATATTGTAATAGCCACTGGGAGCCACTGGCAGCCAACTCTATTTACAGCTTCACTAACTGGAAGGATGGTGAACAGCCCCATAACTTAGCAGAGGGGACAGGAGACTGGAGGTTCTATATTTCAGCTGGCCCATGACTGTGTCTAAAATAAAAAGCATGGTCAACCATGCAATGCATGCCTATGGCTTTTGCCTCTAGGGGATGTCTGCTCAGTCTGTCTTCCACCAAACTTAACCTTGCCACAGCACGCAAACATCGAGCAGAAAAGAGAGCAATGAGGCCATGTAATCAGTGAGCTTGCTTGGTCAGATATTCCAAATCCTCACTTTGGACAGATGGAGCCTTTGTCCAATGGAATAACATCTGCAGGAAGAATGGACCATTCCACTGTGCATGTACCGTGGGTACAGGGGTGAAAGTAACTTAAAGGACTTACCGGTATGCCGGAGTCCTAAGCGAGGGCGTGGCCTCAACCAGAAGAGGCGTGACCTCAACCAGAAGAGGGTTGGGTGCCGGCTGTGGCTGGGAGCCCCAGGGCTTTTAAATCACCCCAGAGCTACCAGCTGCAGAGGCGGCTGGGAGCCCCAGGGCTGACGGGCAAATTAAAGGGCCTGGGGCTCCGGCCGCCGCAGAGCTCCGGCAGCGATTTAAAGGGCCCGGGGCTCCCCGCAGTGGCTGAAGCCCTGGGCCCTTTAAATCACCGCCGGAGAAGCCAGTCCAGTCCAGCACAGTGTACTGGCTCTTGCCGGTATGCCATACCAGACCATACCGGCTTACTTTCACCTCTGCATGGGTAGAGAGCAAGAGCTATGTCTTAAAATTTTACTTCATAGGCACATAGGAATTTCCAGATCGGATCAGATCAGGGCTCTATCTACTCCAATAGCCTGTCACGAAGTTGTTTCAGTGGATGGTGCAGGAACCCCTGCAAGGGGTGGTTATGGCTTAAGCTGCCCCAAGGAAAGTTTCTCTCTCCCATGAATTAGAGGTCAGTTATGCACTGGAGCATGAGGGCTTATAACCCTTCTGCAGAGCTGTGCAGATTGGAAAACACACGCAGACCACGATTCAGGAAAGCACTTGGGATTAAGAACGTGCTAAAAATTAAGCATTTGCCCAGTGCTATCCTGAATGTGAGCCCTAGTGTGCCATGAAATTCCATGCAAGGGGCGTTACTGGATTTCTTTGCCCTGCGCTATATTGCGCAGTCATAGGAGAGGTGCCCCACAGCTGGCTGATGGGGAACTGATCCGAATCAAACGGGCTGCTGCAGCTGGAGGCACTTCCTCACCTGTAATTCAGTCTTCTCCCTCATGCCCTGGAGCTCTCTCTGAGTCAGTGCCCACTGCCGCTTGTCATCAGAGTCATCATCCCGCAGGACCCCCAGATTGGACGCCACCAGGTTTTTGGCCTGCAGCTCCTGCAGTTTCTGGAGATGATGGAAGGAAATATTTCTACCCGTGTCAGATACCAGCTAGCAATGGTACCTGATGGGAAAGTGACTTGAACCCTGACACCTGCAACTCACTTATCAAACTGCTGCATTGCCTGTCAGATGGGAGTGCTTGACCTTAGAATATTGTTTTCCTTTAGATGAGACTTACCATAAAAATAACAATGGAACTGAACTAGACACAAGCAATCCTGGCTTGATGTTGTACACGACATGGCAGGGCATGGTAAGGAGTTTCCTTGAACAGGTCAATATTTGTCCCTATTCTGAGAGAGACTCATCCGTGTTGCTAAACTGGGGTGCAATGGGGCAAATTAAAATGCCAGGGCTACTGCAGGGCTGGAATACACAGGTCACCGAGCTCTGAAATCCCACTGACTCCACTGAGCATGTTCAGCGCCCCTTGAAGCCTCATTTCTTGCTGTCACTCGTTTGGGTTCCCAGAACTATTTTAAGCCAATTTTTTTGCTTCCTAATTTCACTGATATTTCCTTGTGTGACACTCCTTCACCTTCCCCATTGGTATAAAGGGGAGCTACGCTTATCAGCCTGTGGATGAAAAACATCCTTGCCAACCTTTGATATTTTGTTTTGATCTGACGGCATTAAAGAGAAAAAGCAATGGGACTTATTGAAGCCAACACACATGCCAGGGGGAAAGCTGGGCATCTGTTTCAACCGAAGAACGTTAACCCTCACATTTCACTCACCCCTTCCAAGGCAGAATTCTTGCTGGCAATGTCCTTGAATTCTGTCAGGAACAACTGCCGCAAGCCATTCATTTCCTCCTGAAACTTTGTTCTCTCCTCCTCTTTCCAGCTCTCAAATTTCCTTTTTCCCTCCTCTTCCCTCTGGCGAACTTTCTCTGCTTCCTGCCAAGGAAACATAAACTCCAAGCTGGAGCTGAGAGGAAAACAGAACCTGTCAAATGATTCAGACCCCCCCACCACCACTTTCCCCAACCCCAGCTCTGACAATCTCACTTCATTAATCAGTCAGCTGCAATGAGCTTAGGTCGTATCTGCACCCAAATTTTGTACTGATTTAACAATACTGGTATAACTAAAGTGGTACCTCCCCACTCAAGTGTGGATGCGGTTATATTGGTATAGAGGTGCTTATTCCTATAAGGCTAGGTCTATACTACCCGCCTGAATCGGCAGGTAGAAATCGACCTCTCGGGGATCGATTTATCGCGTCCCGATCCCCTAATCGACGCTCTTACTCCACCAGCGGAGGTGGGAGTAAGCACCGTCGACAGGAAGCCGCGGAGGTCGATTTTGCCGCAGTCCTCACAGCGGGGTAAGTCGGCTGCGATATGTCGAATTCAGCTACGCTATTCACGTAGCTGAATTTGCGTATCTTAAATCGACTCCCCCCTGTAGTGTAGATGTAGCCTAAGGTATCCTGGTATCAGGCATAGTTATACCAGTATAACTGCAGCCACACTAGCGTTTCTACCAGTATAACCATTTCAGTATAAAATCACACACCCAATTGACAAGAGTATGTAATTATAGAATCAAAGAAGTGTAGGACTGGAAGGGACCTCGAGAGCAGGGCAGGACTAAGTATTATCTAGACTATCCCTGACTGGTGTTTGTCTAACCTGCTCTTAAAAATCTCAAATGATGAAGCAATTTATTCCAGTGCTTAACCACCCTGACAGTTAGGAAGTTTTTCCTCATGTTCAACCTAAACCACCCTTGCTGCAATTTAACCCCATTGCTTCTTGTCCTGTCCTCAGTAGTTAAGGAGAACAATTTTTCTCCCTCCTCTTTGTAACAACCTTTTATGTACTTGAAAACTGTTATCATGTCCCCTATCAGTGTTCTCCAGACTAAACAAACCCAATTTTTTCAATCTTTCCTCATAGGTCATGTTTTCTAGACCTTTAATCATTTTTGTTGCTCTTCTCTGGACTTCCTCCTATTTGTCCATATCTTTCCTGAAATGTGTCGTCCAGAACTGGACACTATACTCCAGTTGAGGCCTAATCAGCATGAAGTAGAGTGGAAGAATTACTTCTCGTATCTTGCTTACAACACTCCTGCTAATACATCCCAGAATGATGTTTGTGGTTTTTTGCAACAGTATTATACTGTTGACTCATATTTAATTTGTGATCCACTATGACCCCCAGATCCCTTTCCATAGTACTCCTTCCTAAGCAGTCATTTTGTTTTGTATGTGTGCAACTGATTGCTCGGTCCTAAGTGGAGTACTTTGCATTTGTCCTTATTGAATTTAATCTTGTTTACTTCAGACCATTTCTCCAGTTTGGCCTGATTATATTGAATTTTAATCCTATCCTCCAAAGCACTTGTGACCCCTCCCAGCTCGGTATCGTGCACAAACTTTAGAAGTGTAATCTCTGTGCCATTATCCAAATCACTGATGAAGATATTGAACAGAACAGGACCCAGAACTGATCCCTGCAGGACCCCACTTGTTATGCCCTTCCAGATTGACTTTGAATGACTGATAACTACTCTCTGGGAACGGTTTTCCAACCAGTTATGCACCCACCATATAGTAGCTCCATCTAGGTTGCTTTCCCTAGTTTGTTTTATGAGAACACTGTGAATTACCCAGAATTCCAAGTTGGCTAGTACAGCCCAGGCTGCCACAGCGTCACTGCTCTGGTACCCTAGCTAGCTAGATGAGAACTAGCTCAGATATATCTACAACCAGCTGCAGCCACACCCTGTGATTGTAGTGTAGACATATCCTCAGTTACACCACTGCAAAAAACATGTGTGGAGACAGCCTTGGGCTAAAGTCAGTTCTACGGTGGAAATGTTTGCTGGTATAATAATATCAGTCAGGGCTATGACTTAATGACATTTTGATAGTGGAAGAAACCCGAGTGTAACTGAAGTTATACTGGCAAAAAGACCATTTGTCAGCATGGCTTATTCAGTTTGGGGAACTACTATAAGCGATACCAGCAAAAGCACTCTTTGGCAGTTATAGCTGCATCTCCAGCAGGAGGGTTTGCTGGTATAGCACTGACTGTATATACCCGTATCGTTACACCAGAAAACCTTTTCTAGTGTAGACTAGGCCTACATTTATATGAAAGTTTGTTTGTTTTTAAAGGAATGTTACTTTTAGGATATATCAAAAATTTTGTTACTGTCATGCAGTTTTGCCTTTCATTGCAGATTTTCTGTGAACAATTTCAAAAGAAATTAGACTTTTCCTTGATGTTGGAAAATGTTTACTGAGTTTTTCATTTTGTTTCAGGTCAAAGTAAAATTAGGGTGACCAGATGTCCCGATTTTATAGGGACAGACCCAATATTTGGGGCTTTTTCTTATATAGGCTCCTATTATCCCCCACCTCCTGTCCTGATTTTTCACACTTGCTGTCTGGTCACCCTAAGTAAAATAAATGTCCCCCTTCCTCCCTCCCTCCCCCGTTTCCCCCCCAAATCCTTGGAAATACACTTTTTTTCATACCTGAACCCTGCGCTGAGTCTCAGCCTCTCTCTCAATTTCCAGCTGGGTATGGGTCTCTTTCAGCTTCATTCTTAGTTCTTGAATCTCATCCTCCATTTGCTCCACCTGCTTCTTCTTCTGTCTCTCTGGGAAGGACATTCAAACCGTGGAACCATGAGCGATGGCCTGAATTGCCAGAGGCTTCTGCTGTGACTTATTTGGGGTGTTTAGGATCTGATCCTGCTTTCATTAAAGCAAGTGACAAAACTCTCATTGACTTTAAAGCTTCAGGATCAGTCCTTGAGTCATTTGCCCCAGAAAAGGGGCTCAATTTTCATTGAAAAACATTTGCAAAATGTGGCACATGTTCAAATTTGTAACAAAATTAAAAACACCAAGCCATTTTTGGCTTTTCACTGCAAGTTTTTTTGAACAGCTGCTGCAATTTTAAAATAAGATACTTGGGAAAATGGCTTAAGGATGGACACATGTGTAAGCTATATGTATAACACAACTACCCTCTGCTGGACAGAATGTATATCACAGCAGCTGGAGAGCCATCCTTGAGTTGAGCTCAGCTTGAATTTTTTGTACCCAATGTTGTGATTGTCCTTCGGGCAACTTGTTTGTGGGTAGTGGAACAGGTGACTATAGTGTCTGTGTGGCTCCAGTTCTGACTTCTCTTCTCTGCCAAGCTGAAGCATTGGAATTCTGGTCTTGATAAGTGACTAAGTAACTCTATAGATAGCAAAGTGCTTTACAAAGGAGATCAGTAGCATCATCTCTATTTTACAGATGGGGAACTGAGGCACAGAAGGGGCAGTGTCTTGCGTAGGGTCACCCAGCAGGCCAGTGGCAGCACCAGGATTAGAACCTAGATCTCCTAAGTTCCAGTCCATTGCTCTAGCCACTAGGCCACCCTGTCTCTCCTTTCTTTCTTTTTTTTCCCTTTTTTTTTTTTTTTTTGAATAAAGGAGACATCTCTGTGTTTTCAAATGTGTTGTCTCTCATTTTAGATGCAAATGCTTCATTACTGATTTGGGATCTTCAGCAGTGCAGATGGGCACCTAATGTTAGTCACGTAGATCCATTTCTATGAACCTAAATATACAGCTTGATTTTCAGAGATACTGAGTATCATAGTTATTGGGCTCACTGTACCTCACACAGCCCCTGGTCTCTCTGACAGCACCCACTCTAGGTCCCAGCCCTGGGTCTGTCACCTCTTTTGAGGAGTGAGAAGATACGTTTTTCCCATTCTCAGACTGGATGCTGGGTGGCAATGCACTATGATCACCTTAGCAGCTTGGCCTTGGACTCAGACCCTGCAGTGCTGCTCCCTTCAGGGCAATGACAGTGGAAATTAGTGACCCAGCAGCTTCCTTAAAGGAAAGTATGATCTACTTAGAACAAAAGTATATCAGAGAAAGACAGTCTTAAAATCAATAAAGAGTGCTGCATGCCCATGTTGCTCCTCTCCCAGGCTTGTCATCCCCTGCAGCTAGGAGGCCTAAAACCCTTCCAAAAAGAAGCTGAAGGAGAAAAGCTCAGCCCCATACTCACCAGCTTCGCTGGCCTCAGTGTGTCTGCGCTGAATGTGGGCTTGGACGTAGGAGTAGTTCATGAAGGCCTTGTCACACAGCTGACACTGGGCATTAGAAAAAGCAAATGAATGAAAGGGGTCAGATTATCCCATCACATCCTACCATCCCACCCCAAACAAAAAGACTTCATTCTGTTAGTTGAAAGTAGAGTTCCCAACATACTTGGATAACTGAGTCAGAAATTTCCACCACATGCATCTGACGAAGTGGGTATTCACCCACGAAAGCTTATGCTCCAATACTTCTGTTAGTCTATAAGATGCCACAGGACACTTTGTCGCTGAGTCAGAACCTTATCACTGCACGATTATCAGAGCATCTTTACTCTGAGGCCAAAAGAGAACCTCTCGTAGGGTTGGAGAAGAAGAGACAATCTAAGAAGAAGATTCAGAGACTGCTCAGGCTTGCAGGGAAAACTTTTGGCTACAGAAGACCACAACGAGTCAATATCAGCCACAGGGTGATGAAGGACAAAAAGAAGAGCTTTTATAAAGATATTCAGGAGGAAAGAAGTACTAGGGAGAGAGTAGGCTCATTAACAAACGAAGAGGAGGATGAATTAATGATTCAAAAATGGCTGAAGTACTGCAATTAAAAAAAAAAAATTGGTCTTCAACTGGAAAAAGATGGAAGTGAAGCTGGAGCCATTAATAAAGACGGAAGAGCTGCGGCTAAGAGACGGTTTGGAATAGATGAATATAAATCCGATGGCTTGTAGGACATGCATTGCACAGCAGTAAGGAAATTAGCTGACCGATGTGGTGATTTATTGGCAATCACTTGTTTTTAATAATTATGGATAAATGGGTAGGTACAATAAGACTGGAGGAAAGAAATGTGCTACTGGCTTCCAAAGAAAGGAATCCTAGCATTTCCTGTCATATATCTATCATAGGTATTTATATGTCCCCCAGGACTGTAGACTCTGAGCACCTCAGCTTGGATCCACAAAGAGGCTTCGGCATTGCACCCCCTAACTTTTAGGTGCCTAGCAAATCACAGGAACACACTGGGATCCACAGAGCCTGAGCGAGGCACCTAGGCTCCTTATACAACAAATGGGGAGAGAGAGGCACCTAAGAATGGGATCCACAAAGCCAGCACGCTAGGCAGGGAGCCGTCTAAGATAGCCAATGGGAGATGCTGAAGAGAGGGGTGTGCCCTAAGCCACACCCCTTCCCGGAGTTAGGCACCTAAGTCTGGGCTGCAGGGAGGCCCCTCACCGGGAGCTGGGCATCTTAGGTACCTCCCTCACTCCACACAAAACAGCCTGGGGGGAGGGGGGAAGGAGGAGGATCTCCTCCCTTACATTTTTTAGCCCAGTAGTTAGAGCCCTGACCCCCGATGTAGCAGACCCCAGTTCAGCTGCCCTGGGGGGGGGAGAAGGGGTTTGACCAGGCATCTGCCACCTCTCAGGGGACTGCTCCAACTGCTGGGCTAGAGAGTCATTCTTACTGGCTGTGGCCCAACTGACATTTAATGAAAGAGGCTTCAACAGGAGAGACTGAAGGAGACCCACCTCAGAACGTCCCATAGCCCAGTGGTTCGGGGAGCTCATCTGAGACGTGGGCGATCCCTGATCAAATCCCTTCTCCTCAGCAGGCAGAGGGGGGACTTGATCAGGGTCTCCCACATCCTGGGTGAGTGCCCGAGCCACCAGGGACATGATCCCGCCACTTAAGCACACACTTACCTAGAAGAAGGGCAGTAGTCAATGGAACTCTTCGCAAGGTTTCAGTTCAGCTTGGCTGGATCAGGGCTGAACAGGGAATTTTTCTGTCTAGCGCCTGGTCTAGGTCACGCTTACCTAGTGCTGCTGGGGATTGAATTGCCATTGCCGCTGAGGTCACTGGTGAAAAGACTCCTTCCTCTCACACCTCCAGGACAATCAATGCTGGAAGGTTATTTTTGTTCTCTGCCCCAGAGCTCACCTTGTGGTAGTTATTGGTCCCAGCCTGCAAGAGGAGCTGTTGGGTGGCAATCATCTTCTTCCGCCTCCGGCTCTCCTCCTTCACTCCCTTCAACTCCTCTGCCTGCTTGTCCAGCTCCTGCTTGGTGCGCTTCAGCTCTTCCAGGGTAGCCTGCAGCTGCTCCTCCTGCAGCGCCAGGCTGGCAGTCAGGTACTCCTGCGAGTGCAGCAGGTATTCAATGGTCAGCTGTGCCATCTTAAGGACCTTTAAGAGAACCGGGTCTATGGGCTGCTGGCAGTGCGGGCACTTCTCCGAGTCCAGGTTACAGAAGGTGACACTGGCAATGTTCTCTTGGAGCGTGGTCACGTCCAGCTCCCGAGCCACCCTTTCCACGTCTATGGCACTGAACCGCCTCCAGTCAACGCTGTCTCGACGGGACTGGAATTTGAAGGCGGGAATTCCACCTGGGTTGGCCAGCATGTTCCCAAAGACAATCCCACTAGCAGGGTAGCTCATGGAGGTGGTGTGCCCTGGCATACCCAGCCACTTAGTTCTGAAGACAGGCCAATGCAATGGGTAGTATGTATTTTGGGAGAAAGGCTGGAAAATAAGGAAAAAAGGCTGGTAGGTATGTTTATCGTTCTTCACACACAGAGATCTGCACTGAGCATGAACATCTACTGTGTGCAAACACAAAGCTACCTTTCATCTGCATACATTCAAATCTCTGTGATCCTAGGGCTGGCTGCAACATTTTATCAAAACATTTTTCAGAACAAAAAAATGGCTTGTTAAATTTTTGCAACAAAATTTCTGGTTTTGTTGGAATATTTTGGATTTTTGTCAAAAAAAAAAAAAAAAAAAAAACACAACCATCCCCTCCAATGGTTCTTTTTTAAATCATTTATTTATTTATTTTTGGGGGGATGAAAAACCAAACTATTTTTAGGAAAACTTTCTTCAATTTTTTGTGGTAATTAAAATACATTTTTACCAACTCTGTATAGAACTCACTCATATACTGAAGATGCACATACCAATGGTTTTTGCACATACATGTATGCCTATACAAAGTCAATGCAAACTGCTGTGCTCAACCCTTTTGAAAATCAGAGAACTTATTTTGGTGCCTAAATGTGTATTTAGGAGCCAATTTCAGAAAATCACATTTTAATATAATGGCCCTAGCACTCACAACTATACGCATACACATACCTACATTTACAAATACATATCTAATGTTCATACAAACACCTCTATACAGCACACCTATACACACCTAAAACATATCATGCAACCACAGTGTATGAATCCCAATAACATATGGCTATAACTACACTGTATACATAGACGCATACACATGCATAGAGACGCACATATCCATATAAACAATAGCCTATGTAAATAGAAGAGACTATTAGAAAATGATTCTCTGTGAGGAAATGGTATCGGTTTATTTTGTTAAATTCTGCAGGGAAATACATGTCAGCTACTGATATATTGAAGACCGAGCAATCACTAGATATGTGGAAAATCAACAGATGGTAACTATGCTGAATGGTACTTTTCAGCTTTTAATGCTTTAAAGTGGAAACTTTAAAAAGAAACCCATCCAGTTACAGCTGTTTAAACGTTCTGTCTCTCTCACACACATATATATACTGTGACAGACCCAGACCAGTGGGGTACAGGAGTCTGATAGAGGGCAAATATACTGGTCACTGGATGAGTAGTTTTCTGTTCCCTGAGTGACCAGAGCAGGGGCTGCACTAGAGTAATCAGGAACCTGCTAGAACCAGTTAAGGCAGGAAGGCTAATTAGGACACCTAGAGCCAATTAAGAAGAAGCTGCTAGAATCAATTAAGGCAGGCTAATCAGGGCACCTGGGCTTGAAAAAGGAGTTCACTTCAATTTGTGGGGCGAGTGTGAGGAGCTGGGAGCAAGAGGCGCAAGGAGCTGAGAGTGAGAGGTTGTGCTGCTGGAGGACTGAGGAGCACAAGCATTATCAGACACCAGGAAGAAGGTCCTGTGGTGAGACTAAGGAAGGTGTTTGGAGGAGGCCATGGGAAAGTAGCCCAGGGAGTTGTAGCTGTCATGCAGCGGTTACAGAAGGCACTATAGACAGCTGCAGTCCACAGGGCCCTGGACTGGAACCCGGAGTAGAGGGCAGGCCCTGGTTCCCCCCAAACCTCCCAATTGACCTGGACTGTGGGTTCTTCCAGAGGAGACGGTCTCTGGACTGTTCCCCAACCCACATGGTGAATCTCTGAGGCAAGAAAATCCGCCAATAAGCGCAGGATCCACCAAGATAGAGGAGGAACTTTGTCACACTGGTGTGAGAAGTGGGATCTTGGGGTGCACAGTGCAGCGGAAGAAGGAGGGTGATTTAAAAAAAAAAAGGGGAGAGGGTGTATTTTTTTTTTCACCACATGGATGATGTAGTGCGGGCACTGATACATGCTACGGCGGCCCAGCAGGAGGCTACCCGTGTCCAGGCAGCTGCCCAACAGGAGACAGTGTGGCTGCAGCAAGAGACTAATCGCCTGCTGATGGACCAGGCTGCTCAAGTCCGAGCTATGTTGCGGGAACTGGTAAACCAGATAAAGTCCCTTACAGAGCTGAATCGCAGCCATGATGGGACGTGGCTCATACGGGCCAGCCATTGGCTGCAGAAAATGACACGGGAGGATGATGTAGAGGCATACCTTATGGCCTTTGAGAGGACAGCCCTACGGGAGGCCTGGCCTCGAGATCAGTGGTCTGGTATCCTTGCCCCATTCCTGTGTGCGGAGGCCCAGAAGGCCTACCATGATCTGCCTGAAGAGGCTGCGGCAGATTACCCCCAGCTGAAAGCAGAGATCCTGGCCAGATCTGGGGTAACGACAGCAGAGCGGGCCCAGCAGTATCGCGATTGGAGGTAGCAGGAAGACAAAACCCCGCGGTCCCAATTGTATGACCTCATCCATCTCGCACGAAAGTGGTTGCACGCAGAGTCCCGGCGTCCGGAAGAGATCCTAGCGGTTCTGGTCATCGACCTATACATGAGGGGACTACCATCAAACCTTCGTGCCCGGGTAAGCCAGAACGAACCCTCCACCTATGACGAGGTTGTCGCCCTGGTAGAGAGGCGAAGGACAGCGAGGGAGCTGACCCGACCAGTTAAGGAAGAGGCACCCCGGGTTAAACTAGCAGCACCAAGCCCTAGAGTTCGGGTGACTGGGCCACCAGGAGGGCCCAGGTGGAAAAAGAGAGAGGCTGAAGGCCCATCAGAGGCCACAAAGAGTCGGAGCACTGAGGGAGAAGAGGATTGTGATGTTAGACTGCCCAAACCAAGAGACCGGGGAACGCCTAGGGCTCCATACAGATGTTATGCCTAGGGGGAGTGGGGACACATAGCTGCACAGTGTCCCAGTGCTGAGGAGCCTATGCAGTGTAACCTGGGGCACTGGGCAGATCCATGCTCCCTAATCCACCTTGTGGGGATCTCACTACCCCCACATATGTATACCAGACCAGTGAAACTAAATGGGGTAGGGACCACGGCACTGGTTGATTCAGGGAGTGCTATCAAGCTTATCTCAGGGAAGCTCGTGAAGCGTAGTCAGCTGCTGCAGGCTAAACATACGGGGATAATATGTGTCCATGGGATAGTTAGTTACTACCCCACCATCCCAGTAAAAATTGAGATCCAAGGGAACACTACTGAGGTAGCAGCCGGTGTAGTCCCTAAACTCCCATACCTGGTGCTCATAGGGAGGGACTTCCCAGGGTTTGGAGACTTACTCCCAGTAGGGGGATTGGAGAAAGATGGGGACCCTAAAATGGATGAGGCATCCACAGCAGACTGTCAACCCCCAATCTTCTCTGAAATATCCCCAGATTTGTTCTCCACTCCCAGACAGGGTAGAAAGACAAAAAGGGAAAGAAGGGCAGCTAAGGCCTTGGGAACCCGAATACTGACCCAAAGCCAGAGGGTCGCTCTTGTAGGTAGGCGGACCCACGCAGCTGAAAAGGTGGCCACGCAGGAGATAGAAGCACCTGAGTCTGAGTCCCACCCTAATGCTGCTAAACCAGTAGAGGCAACAGAGATTGGGCCCCTAGATCTTGGGCAGATTAGCCCCGGGAGAGGAAATTTTGGACGGGAACAGGCAGAAGACCCAAGGTATGACAACATTAGGAAGGAGGTGACTGAAATAGATGGGGTACCCATGGAAGGGAAAACCCAGGGACCAGGACCCTACTTCATAATGAAGAAGGATCTCTTATACCGGGTTGCACCAGTACAGGTATTGCAGAAGACTGGAAAAGGGCAAATATAGTGCCCATCCATAAAAAGGGAAATAAAAACAATCCAGGAAACTACAGAGCAGTTAGTTTAACTTCTGTGCCAGGGAAGATAATGGTGCAAGTAATTAAGGAAATCATCTGCAAACACTTGGAAGGTGGTAAGGTGATAGGGAACAGCCAGCATGGATTTGTAAAGAACAAATCATGTCAAACCAATCTGATAGCTTTCTTCGATAGGATAACGAGTCTTGTGGATAAGGGAGAAGCTGTGGATGTGGTATACCTAGACTTTAGTAAGGCATTTGATACGGTCTCGCATGATATTCTTATCGATAAACTAGGCAAATACAATTTAGATGGGGCTACTATAAAGTGGGTGCATAACTGGCTGGATAAGCATACTCAGAGAGTTGTTATTAATGGTTCCCAATCCTGCTGGAAAGGCATAACGAGTGGGGTTCCGCAGGGGTCTGTTTTGGGACCGGCTCTGTTCAATAGCTTCATTAACAACTTAGATATTGGCATAGAGAGTACGCTTATTAAGTTTGCGGATGATACCAAACTGGGAGGGATTGCAACTGCTTTGGAGGACAGGATCATAATTCAAAATGATCTGGACAAATTGGAGAAATGGTCTGAGTTAAACAGGATGAAGTTTAACAAAGACAAATGCAAAGTGCTCCACTTAGGAAGAAAAAATCAGTTTCACATATACAGAATGGGAAGAGACTGTCTAGGAAGGAGTACGGCAGAAAAGGATCTAGGGGTTATAGTGGACCACAAGCTAAATATGAGTCTACAGTGTGATGATGTTGAAAAAAAAACAAATATGATTCTGGGATGTATTAACAGGTGTGTTGTGAGCAAGACACAAGAAGTCATTCTTCCGCTCTACTCTGCTCTGGTTAGGCCTCAGCTGGAGTATTGTGTCCAGTTCTGGGCACCGCATTTCAAGAAAGATGTAGAGAAATTGGAAAGGGTCCAGAGAAGAGCAACAAGAATGATTAAAGGTCTTGAGAACATGACCTATGAAGAAAGGCTGACGGAATTGGGTTTGTTTAGTTTGGAAAAGAGAAGACTGAGAGAGGACATGATAGCAGTTTTCAGGTATCTTAGAGGTGTCATAAGAAGGAGGGAGAAAACTTGTTCACCTTAGCCTCTAAGGATAGAACAAGAAGCAATGGGCTTAAACTGCAGCAAGGGAGGTTTAGGTTGGACATTAGGAAAAAGTTCCTAACTGTCAGGGTGGTTAAACACTGGAATAAATTGCCTAGGGAGGTTGTGGAATCTCCATCTCTGGAAATATTTAAGAGTAGGTTAGATAAATGTCTATCAGGGATGGTCTAGACAGTATTTGGTCCTGCCATGCGGGCAGGGGACTGGACTCGATGACCTCTCGAGGTCCCTTCCAGTCCTAGAATCTATGAATCTAGGGGCAGAAGGTACAGCAGATCCTAGTACCTCAAAAACACCAGAACGCTGTATTAAGTCTTGCTCATAGTTATCTTTTTGGGGGGCATTTGGGGGTAGAGAAGACCCTGGCACGAGTACTACGATGGTTCTTCTGGCCCGGAGTACGTGAAGAAGTGCGGAGGTACTGTGCCTCCTGCCCGGAGTGTCAGCTGCACAGTCCCCGTCCCCACTTGAGGGCACCTTTAGTACCCCTTCCCATCATAGAGGTCCCCTTCGAGCGAATAGCCATGGATCTAGTGGGACACCTGGACAAGACAGCTCGGGGCCACCAATATATACTTGTTGTTTTGGACTCTGCTACTCGCTACCCAGAAGCCATCCCACTGCGGAACACGGCCTCTAAAACTATAGCCAAAGAGCTGGTGGGGATCTTTGCCTGAATGGGGCTACCGAAGGAGATATTAACCGACCAAGGAACCTCATTTATGTCGAAGCTAATGAAGGACCTCTGTACGCTGCTCCATATACATACCCTGAGAACTTCGGTCTACCATCCGCTGACTGATGGGTTGATAGAAAGGTTTAACCGAACCCTCAAGGCTATGATAAGGAAGGTGGTAAGTCGGGAGGGGAAGGATTGGGATACCCTACTACCCTACCTTATGTTCGCTATCCGGGAGGTACCACAGGCCTCAACTGGGTTTTCCCCCTTCGAGTTATTATACGGGCGTCACCCCGTGGCATACTAGATATCACCAAAGAGATCTGGGAAGAGGAACCCAATGAGGGGAGAAATATAATAGAGCATGTAATGCAGATGCGAGACCGGATAGCCCGGGTTACCCTTATTGTATGGGAACATTTGGAGAAGGCACTGGAGGCCCAGCGAACCCATTACAATCGCCAGGCAAAAGTGCGACACTTCCAACCAGGGGATCAGGTTATGGTGTTGGTACCCACGGCAGAAAGCAAGCTTCTGGCCCAATGGCAGGGGCCCTATGAGGTGGTTGAACCCGTGGAGGAAGTAACCTACAAGGTGCGGCAGCCAGGGCGCAGAAAACAAGAACAGATTTATCACGTTAACCTTCTGAAACCCTGGCATGCACAAGAGGCATGCACAACAGTCCAAAAAAACCTAACCCAGGAAAACAAGCCTTCCAAACAGGTGAGAGTGTCTCCCGATTTAACACCAGACCAGAAGAATGAGGTGTCTGAGATGATCTTCCAGAACCAAGATGGGTTCTCCACAAAACCGGGTCGAACAACCGAGACATATCACCACATCGTCATGAACCCTGGGGCCAGTGTAACAATGAGTCCCTATCGGGTGCCAGCGGCAAAAAGGGAGGGAAAAAAAGCAGAAGTAAAAAAAATGCTGGAGTTGGGGATCATCGAAGAATCCCATAGTCAGTGGTCCAGCCCAATCGTGCTGGTGCCCAATCGTGCTGGTGCCCAAACCTGATGGCACCACAAGATTTTGCAATGACTTCCGGCAACTAAACGAAGTATCCCAGTTCGACGCGTACCCCATACCTCGCATAGATGAGCTAGTGGACCATCTGGGTAATGCCCGGTACTTGACTACCTTAGACTTGACAAAGGGGTACTGGCAGATTCCCCTTGCAGAAGACGCAAAAGAAAAGACTGCGTTATCTACACCAGAGGGTCTTTTTCATTATACTGTCCTCTCTTTTGGACTACATGGGGCCCCAGCTACCTTTCAGCGCCTCATGGACAAGCTATTACGCCCACATAACAGTTATGCTGCTGCCTACTTGGACAATGTGGTCATTCATACCCCAGTCTGGGAAACCCACCTGGAGAAGGTGGAGGCAGTCCTTGATACCTTCAGGCGAGTTGGCCTTACAGCAAACCCTGCCAAGTGCGCTGTAGGGTTTACAGAGGCCAAATATCTTGGCTATATTATGGGTAAAGTTTTGGTAAAACCCCAAGTGAACAAATTAGAGGCCATCCAAAATTGGCCCCGACCAAGTCGCAAGAAACAAGTCCAGGCGTTCCTAGGTGTGGTGGGGTATTACCGATGATTTATCCCCCACTTTGCCACAAGGGCAAGCCCCCTGACAGACCTAGTGAAAGCCCGTGGACCTGATCTGGTGAGATGGTCTGACGCAGCAGAGGAAGCATTCACAGACCTACAGACTGCCCTCTGCAGTAACCCCGTACTGATAGCCCCTGATTTCACCAAGGAGTTTATCCTGCAGACGGATGCATCGGAAGTAGGGCTGGGGGCCGTTCTATCACAGATGGTCGGGGAGGAGGAACACCCAATTCTATAACTCAGTCAGAAACTCCTTCCAAGGGAACAAAAATATGCAGTGGTGGAGAGAGAATGCCTCGCTGTAAAATGGGCCATGGAAACATTGCGCTACTACCTGCTCAGGCGCAGATTTGTCCTTGTGACCGACCATGCCCCTCTTCAATGGATGCAGCGGAACAAGGAGAAGAACACATGGGTGACCAGATGGTTCTTATCCCTCCAACCTTTCCAGTTCCGTGTGCAACACAGAGCAGGGAGCCATCATGACAACGCCGATGGCTTGTCACTTGTGCACTGTCTGGCGTCCCAAGCTGCCCAACCCCTTGGCGTTGAGCAGGGGGAGGGATATGTGACAGACCCAGACCAGTGGGGTACAGGAGTCTGGTAGAGGGCAAATATACTGGTCACTGGATGAGTAGTTTTCTGTTCCCTGAGTGACCAGAGCAGTGGCTGCACTAGAGTAATCAGGAACCTGCTAGAACCAGTTAAGGCAGGCAGGCTAATAGGACACCTGGAGCCAATTAAGAAGAAGCTGCTAGAATCAATTAAGGCAGGCTAATCAGGGCATCTGGGCTTTAAAAAGGAGCTCACTTCAGTTTGTGGGGCGAGTGTGAGGAGCTGGGAGCAAGAGGTGCAAGGAGCTGAGAGTGAGAGGGTGTGCTGCTGGAGGACTGAGGAGCACAAGCGTTATCAGATACCAGGAGGAAGGTCCTGTGGTGAGACTAAGGAAGGTGTTTGGAGGAGACCATGGGGAAGTAGCCCAGGGAGTTGTAGCTGTCATGCAGCGGTTACAGGAGGCACTATAGACAGCTGCAGTCCACAGGGCCCTGGGCTGGAACCCAGAGTAGAGGGCGGGCCCGGGTTCCCCCCAAACCTCCCAATTGACCTGGACTGTGGGTTCTTCCAGAGGGGAAGGTCTCTGGACTGTTCCCCAACCCACATGGTGAATCTCTGAGGCAAGAAAATCCGCCAATAAGCGCAGGACCCACCAAGATAGAGGAGGAACTTTGTCACAATACACACACACACAGTTCTTCATGGTAGCACACATTTCTGACTGCTTTCAAACACCACATGTTAAACAGATACATTGATTGTATTTAAATATTGCAAAATTTTTGATTTGTGCCATCCACAGGTCAAAAACACTTTTTTTATGTTACCTAGCTCTGACTTAAATCTAAGTTATTCCATGACACAGTGTTTGGTCATTTTGTGTCCTAAAATACAGACATACATATTAGAGCAGTTAGATAACCAGGCTTAAAAGATATTTTAAAAATCTGTAAATCTCTCTATATAGTTTCAAGGAATCTTTCTCATTAGCCTCCGTAGCTAGAAATTCTGTTGAGGGTTAATATCCACAAACTGTAAAATGTAACCAGTATTTAACCATTAAAATCAGGACATCTGTTACAGGATTCTGAAATTCTGCCCTCAGTGTTATACAATCATCCTGAATGGGATGGGATACCTGCTATTCTATTCCTACAGAGAAGTTATTTAGAAAAATTGCCATTTATAAAATGTTACATACCATATTTTCAGATCAACTCTGAACACCAAGATGACTGACCACAGAGAGTTGTGTAGAGCAACAGTGTGTTACTAGGTGTGTCACATGCAATAGTAACTAGATGCCTAAGGGTGGCCTGTTGTAGACTTATACCGCAGCCAGCCTGAGATCTCCAGGTGGTTAAAATAAACATGTGACAATTTCATTGTCTGAAATTGTTTGAGGGTGCAGGGTGCCTGTGTCTGATTCAAGTAATGAATAGGGCCAGGAAACGGAGTGAGAGTTTATGCAGATCTGGGTACATTTCATGAATGCAGAGCTCTATCAGATTTTTCTGAGCTTCTGCTCAGGCTGAACTCACAAAGGAAGATAAGGCAGCATTTGTTCACAGCCTTTAGCACACTTAAATAGAGATTCATGGGCCACATTGTCAGCTGATGTAACTCAACATGGATCCGTCCCATGTGTTTCTCCTGAGTTGTGCCCAAGGGGGTAAAACGGAGTGACACAAGGCAACAAGGAGAGGGAGCGTCACAAACAGCCCGGCTGAGAGAACTCGGCCAGAGTTCTTCCCACTCAGAACCCCCTGAAGCATAATCTATCTATCCTGGGTGTGCATGTCCTGGGCCGGAGCCCGCGCCTGAGCCTGATCTCACCTACACCTAGTTAACACAGGAGAAACCACATGGACGTCAATGGAGTTGCCCCTCATTTGGACTGGTGTCAGCAGGACGAGAATTGGTCTGGCTACGACTAACGCTGAGACACTTGTCCTGCATCCAAGGAACACAGAAAATGGTGAACTTGCAAATCAGCTACCTGCATGCTTTTGTTACAGTTGTATCTCCCCAGTAGTTCTCCAGAGGGAACAGTGTGCACCTGGGCAACATACTTCTGTCTACAATTGAATTATTTGACAGAAAATGGGATAGGTTTGTTTCCTACTTCATAGCTTTTCTGGAAGTGAATAAAAACCCTTTAAAAGCCCATCCTACGCAACCTGACTTCGTTGGGATAGAGATGGCAAGTCGGGTTGCCAGGCATCTGGTTTTCGACCGTAACGCCCAGTCGAAAAGGAACCCTGGCCGCTCTGGGTCAGCACTGCTGACCGGGCCGTTAAAAGTCCGGTCAGCAGGGTCCTGGGGCTAAGGCTGGCTCCGTGCCTGCCCTGGCTCTGCGCTGCTTCCAGAAGCAGCCAGCATGTCTGGCTCCTAGGTGCAGGGGTGATCGGGGGGGCTCCATGCGCTGCCTCCGCCTCCAGTGCCGACTCTGCAGTTCCCATTGGCTGGGAACAGTGGCCAATGGGAACTGCAGGGGCAGCGGGCGCAGGCAGCATGCAGCGCGCAGAGCCAACTGGCCACGCCTCCACCGAATGGCTGGACATGCCGGCTGCTTACAGGAACAGTGTGGAGCCAGAGCAGGCAGGAAGCCTGCCTTAGCTCTTCAGCACCGCTGACCGGAAGCCGCTTGAGGTAAGCCCTGCCTGGCCAGAGCCCACACCCTGAACCCCCTGCCCCAGGTCAGAATCCCCTCCCACACCCTAACTCCCTCCCAGACCCCGCACCCCCACCTGCACTCCATCCTCCTACCCCAGGTCGGACCCCCTCATGCACCCAAACTCCCTCCCAGAGCCCACATCCCAACCCCTTGCCCCAGCCCTGAGCCCGCTCGTCCACTCCAAACCCCTTGGCCCCAGCCCAGAGCCCCCTCTTGCACCTCAAACTCTTCATCCCCAGCCCTGCCCCAGAGCCCGCACCCCCAGCTGGAGCCCTCAACCCCTCCTGACCCCAATGCCCTGCCCCAGCCCACTGAAAGTGAGTGAGGGTGGGGGAGAGTGAGCAACAGAGGGAGGGGGGCCTCAGAGAAAGGGTGGGGACTTTTGGAAGGGGCAGGGCAAGGGTGTTCAGTTTTGTACAATTAGAAAGTTGGCAACCCTAATGGTAAGGTTCCCATGACTAATACCCGGATGCACCATATTTCTGGCCTGTGGAAGTAATGATTGCTATTCATTGTTTAGGATTTGCACTGTGGTAGCGTCTAGAGGCCCCAGTTGAGATCAGAACCCCAGTGTGCCAGGCACTGTGAAAAAACAGCCACAAACCCCAGCCCTGGCTCATAACAGTTAATCACAAGCTGAAATTAACCAGCCAACTGCTGTCAGTTTTCAGTGTCCTGCAGTGAAACATCTATTTCACTGTTACTGTGACAAACAAAGGGGGGGCCTGAGAGCGGGACTGTCATGCAATGTGACATGCAATATGATCTGGGGACGGGAATGCTGAGCAGCGCTCTGTGAAACAGAAACCTGCAGGGATCACTTCTAGCCTTGGGTTATCAACTCCTGTTATGGTTGCCTAGGTAATAACAGTGTCGAAAGTGCCCTGTACTGTTTACATATAGCAAAGGTAACCACAGGGCTGCTGCAGAAATACAGAATTATAGAGAACACAATGCTCTATGTATTACATATATTTATAGTATTTTAGAGAGCGTGAAAGAAAGAGTGAATATAGTCCTGCTGGTGAGGAGATGGGGAATCAGTCACTTCAGGGAATAAACTGATCACTGGTCGGGACGCGGGACAAACAAGGAAATATCGGGACGTCTGGTCACCCTAGTCTACAACTAGGTTTGGAAAGATTAGATTTTTATCGGTAAATGTCGGCAAATGTTCATTTCACTGTACACATACAAACCAACAAAAATATTTCCATAGGTAATAATCAAAATATACAGGAAGGCAAAGGAAGAAAAATGCTGCTTGAGAACTTCTTAGGCTCTGATTTAACAATATTTATGTTGTATATTGTGATATGATGTTTGACAGTTTGTTTTAACAATTAGAAAACTAGGGGAAGGCTATTGGAGGGGCTGAGGGCCTTCCCCCTCCTCTTACTTATTTGTATTACCAAAGCACCTAGGAGCCCACAGTGCTAGGTGCTTTACAAACCCACAAGGAAAAGGCAGTCCCTGCGCTAGGGAATTTACAATATAAAGATTATTTAGTTAAGGTGTGTAAAGCACTTTGAACATGCAAAGGGTGTAAGTAAGTGTTAAGAATGATCAATTATTATCGAATCTTCCACCAGCATTATTTCCTACCCCTCCATTCCCATTTTCACCTCCTATCTTCCCCCCGCTATCTGAGCATTCTAGGGACATTCTGGTTATTTTGCTGGCCCTTTTTTCCCTCCTTAAAGGCACTCGAGCTGTGGGGAAGACTAATGCACCCCATTCACACAGAGGAGCCAGTAGCCTCTCCCTCCATCCCCACCCCAACCCCGCTTATTTGGAAATTTGTCCCTTGGAAAAAAAGTTCCCAAATGCTGGCAGTTGTATTCTCAATCCTCACTCTAGGGCTATCAGCTGGCCAGTATTTGACCAGCCTGGTCATTTTTTAAAATAGATTTGCCAATTGACAGAAAAATAATTTAATCTGCTGGGTTTTTTTACGTGGGTCTAAAGATTTGCATTATTCTGACAATACACTGGGATATGTAAAAGTGTCTGTGTTCAGCTAGAGATACTGCCGTGTTCCCACTTCCATGGTTTAAGTGATAACAGATCAAAACTGTTGAAAAGAGAGCAGCTGTCTGCCCACCAACACACAAGCGCATTGTGTGAGGGAGAGAGGGTTTGAGTCACAGGAGAGTGAGGAGACTTGTGATGTTATCAATCTTACCTATATGTGTTCTCTCTCCAGATACTATAAATGGCTGTTGAGGTGGGGTATTGTGGAGTTGCCGTTGGGGTTGCAGTGGGCTAGCTATAAGGGTGCTGGGGGGTTTGCATTTCAAAGGTGGTGACCTCACCTCATTCAGGCAAATCTCCCACTGGCTACAGAACCAGATGATGGACTTCAGGATTTGGGCCCTGGTTCAGAAACAGCTTAGCAGGCTAACAGCCCTCCCCAAGACCCGGAGTGAGTGACAGCAGTGTGCTGGCGTCCCCTGCTTTCTTGGCAGGGTCCTCTATTGCATGCCTGCTCCAGACCTCCCTTCCTGGGGAAATCACTGGCGCACACACAAAACTCTCTTTCTCCTGGACAGATGCAACAGGAACACTCTCTAACTGCTGGAGCAAGGAAGGGATTCCGTGTGCAGATCTCAGGTCTAATGGGCTGGTTGTAAAAAATGCCCCATCGTCTGCAAACTTAGCACACAGCCAAGTGGAGGGGGAAGGGGACATGACACAGCAGCTAATACTTAACCAAGCGGGACCTCTGCAATACTTCCTTTTCCAATGCATGAGAGCGAACAGAAGCTCTTTCCAACTAGACACAGTGTTTCTCAAGGATCGGTCCGAGCACGGCAGCAGTCCCTGAGATCTCCCTGACACAGTTTAGGAAAGCAGCAAGCTGGTCCCTGGTATCAAAAAGGTTGAGAAACACTGGCCTAGAGCCCTCCTCCGAGCTAGACTTTTACATACAGTATTTATTACTCGACCGGCCAGGAGAGACTGCAGATCCAAGCCCTAGGACACAAGAAAAGCAAATTCTTACCTGTCCCCAGAGAGGAAGAGTTTGGAAAGAGTCTAGAAAGGTCGGCTTGGAGCGATGAATGCAGAGGGTTAAAAAGTGGTTCCTAACACAGAGGGGCCACGCAAAGCTGCGTGGAAAACAGGGAGGGTTTCCTGTGCTGTAACACTACACCCCTCCCTTCATCTCCCACCGGGAAATTCAAAACCACCCAGGAAAAGCAGCTGTCAGTGCTGAGCTCAAGCAAAATCCCAGTTCCCTTGTCTCAGCACAAGGAGAAAAATTCAGCTCACCTCAGCCCATGCCTATGTGCTGATGAAAGCTGCCTGCGCCGCCTCCCTCCCCCGAGAGGGCTTCTCCAGGGAAAAACAAATGGTAAAATGCTCTCCAAAGCCAAGCTGTTGCTCTGGCAACTGGAAACACTTGGTTTGACTCTCCTCTGACGTGTAGCCTCTTGACACTGGTTTAGCTGTAGGGACTTCGGTGCAGTTACTCCTGATTGACTGTGGTGAGTGAGAGGAGAATCTGGCCCCATGATTTAAGGGAACAGAGCTCAGGGTTCACTACGCGTGTGCGTGTGTAAACGTGTACATACTCCTGCTAGTAAATTCTACTGTAACTTGCTGAGCATAGAAAAGGCTACAGATTGCAGTCTGCTTGTTAGCGGCTGTGTTTACAAAAGACACCATATCACAGATGGCAAACATTTGATGATGGGTTATTAAACTCCCAACCCCTGGGCTTTGGATTTCTAAACAGCCTTTCTAGCAGAGCAGAAACAGATTTGCTATTTAGACTTGTTCGAGGTCTGGGCTTGAAAGGATTTGAATTAACACTGGGAAAGAATCCAGTTTACATTTCTTTCTAAGTAAATGTAACCCCCTAATAAAAGGCCAGGAGACTAAAAAGCTGGGAAGACTTTCTGCTGTTGTGGCTTGCAAATCATACCACATGGAAGACAGGGGGAGGGTTTATTTGTAACACAGAGTGGAGGTGAACAGCATGGTGAATTACAAGGGGCGAGGGTGAAAGATCTTGTCATTCTTCTCCTAAAGTGTAACTACACTGCAGCTGGAGGTGTAATTTCCAGGACAAGTGTAAGAATTTAGGGATGAGGACCCAGGTCTGCAGAGCCTGGGACATCACCACCCAGAGCCCATGCAAAGTCACAGCTAGGGAGCATGGTGGAGAGTAGGAGCTGAAGGAAGTGACCCAGAGTGACAGTACCCTGTGGCCTGTTGATTGGCCACAAGCCCTATTTAACCCTGGAGGGTGCCCCAGGTAGCTGACTCCTGACTGCAGCCTGACGCTTTCTCTGGTCTCTGACCCTGGCTGATTTTGATCCCGACTCTGATTTATTGAACCTGGATCTAGCAATTCCTCTGACCACTGTCCCTGCCGTGTGGATCCCAATCCGGCTGTTACTGCTTGGCCACACTGCCTGTGCCGTGGTCTCTTACATTATGTAGATATACATGTGCTACCACTGATTGAGCTAACATGCTAAAAATAGCAATATAGCCACAGCCTGGCAGAGGCTAACTGCCTGAGGATGTACTGAGGATTATGCTTTCTCTGCCCCAATGCGTATTTAATTATTCATAAAAAGTGGACCAAGCTTATTCAAGAGAGACTCTCACATGAGAATACCCCATAGTTCAGAGGCGTGGTCAGTCCCCTGAGAGGTGTGGAGCCTAGGTTACAAGTCCTTCCCCTTACAAGCAGAGGGGGGAATTGAACTGGCGTCCCCTTCACCTGGTGTGAGTTCCCTAACCACTGGGCTAAAGGTTATAAGGAGGCGTCTTTCCGTGCCCATTTTGTTAGGCATACTCAGAGCACACCTATCAGACTGGGCCTTGCAGGCAGCACATGTGACTAGAGGCAGAAATTTAAGTGCCAAGGGAACTTAAAATCATGAGTTCAGCATCTATAGGGTTAGGCAGTAGCTGAATGGGGGTTTTGTGGATTGCGGTAGTGCCTAAAACTGGGCTTTAGGTGCCAAGGTTCCTTTGTGGATCTAGGCCTTCATCTCCAGGCCTTGGTTTTCCAGCTGTACAGTGTGGAGAATAGCACTTCCCATCCTGACAAGTTGTAGGGAGACAAAACTCAATAATTTAAGTGAGCTGCCCAAATGCTGTAAGAATAGGGTCATAGGAAACAATGAATAAACACAACCCCTTTTTCTCTTCACTCCATCCCAGAAGCTTGAAGGAGGCTTAAGAGGGGAATACAAATTCAGAGCCATTGGAGTGGGGTAGATATTTTATTTACATGTGCATAGCTGAAGCAAAAGAGAGGAAAAATAAACAATGCTAATGAACACTTTGAGTGGGGAAAGTTTGGGTTACGATTGATTGTCATTATATTCATTATTACTGAACATTGATATTACAGTAGCACCAAGAGGCCTCAGCCAGTTTGGGGCCTCATTGCACAAAGTGCTGTACAAGCACACAGCAAATGACAGGGGAAAATTTCCAAAAGCATCTAAAAGGCCAGATTTTTAAAGGCATTTAGGCACCTAAATATGCAGATAGATGCCTAATGGGATTTGCAAAAGCACTTATCTGCATCTGTAGGCACCAAATACCTTGGAAAATCTGACCCTTGGGTTCCTAGGTGGTACTGATTTTCAATGGATCTTTGGCTCCCAAAGCCAACATGACTTGAAAGTGGGACTCAGGCTCCTAGATCACTTAGCTGCTTTGGAAACTTTTACCCTAAAGGACAAAACATACTTACCATTGGTGATTACATGATATTTATACCCCCACCTTCCTACAAATTTCATTAGGTCCTGGGGAAACTTGGGAAAAGAGGTGGTTTCTGAGAGGTTCTCTCCTACGAAGTGGTCTGCAGATAGAAAATGGCTGAGAGACACTGATTAAGAGGAGGTACACATTGTGCACAGTTTATTTTAGACACAGGGCTATCAGGGCTGGAAAGAACACCTCATTCTGCTAGATCCAGTCATTCAGTCTTGTTTTGTTGCATATGACCACTGCCTTCTGTGCCTTGAATAAGGTCCTTATAAGTGGTGGGGCAGTATGTTTTGTACAGATTTTCCACTAACGTGTTACTTCCTGCAACCGCAGTCTTGCGTCCCTGGTTCATGAAGTTCCACAGGTGCAAAGCATAGGAGTTGTTGAAGTCAGGGCTTCTCTTCCAAACCGTGTAGTACTGCCTCCATGCTGGGTAAGGGATAGGGTAGAAACGCTGAGGATGTAAGAAGGAAATGTTCCCACACCTTTGATCCTCCACATTATGGAAATTGGTCAGGTTGCACAAGGCTCGCAGCTTTCTCGTCATTAAGATGGGTCCTTGGTTTCCCCAAATGCGTCCATTGTAGTTTTGAACAAAATCATTCATGCAATCCCAAATGAACCAGTGATGGTGAGGAAAGCCAAAAACCCCACTGCTGGAGACCTTGGAAGCCTCGGCCGCCAGGAAGTTTGCCACTGGAATAGGCCTCATGGAGATGACATCTGTGTCCATGTAGATCCCACCATATTTCCAGATGAGTGCAAGTCTGCTGGCGTCAGAGCTGATATGAACCCAGTACTTTTCTTGGGCTGCATTTACCTGCAGAGTTGGAAAGGGATCACAGAGATGCAATGGACTTAACTATGAAATTTCTAAACACCTGATCCCATTAGGTATATATTCTGTAAAACTCTCAACAGTGTCTATCCTCATTTTAATCCCTTTAAAAATTAATGGCTGTTTTTCTTTTTCAGCTATGAAACTTTGCTGGAAAAAGGCAAGAGCAGATGTAGGTTTCATTCAGCGTGATTCTACAAGTGTTTCCAAGGTGCAGTAAACTCCAAGGAAACATGCAATATTTATGAAATAATGAGAATATGAATCATTAACTGTAATTTCCATAAACACAACCCTGCCTCATCTCAATTTACACACTCACTGTTGATCCAAAGCCCATGGGATTCAATAGAAAAGATTCTAATTGATTTCAGTGGGCTTTGGAACTGGCCCCTCCTGGCAATCTCTAAAGAGGATAAAAAGTGAGAGAGAAGTTCAGGTCTTGGGTTATGCTGGTGCACGGAGGGCTGGAATACCAGTATAGCAGCCAGCTCCCTGTTTATTCTCCAGAGTCTCCACTTTCATTTAAAAATAAATAAAATAAAGAAGTCCTTAGCTGTAATGGTTGCCAATAGACTCATGAAAACATGAAACAAGTGCAGATTAATGCAGTGATGCCTGCCTGAGTTTTCAGACAGGACTCAAAGGACTCGGAACAAGAGGGTATGAACTCCCTGAACAACAGTTCTGAGAGGCGTGGGTGGAGCTTGGTAGAGCATCACTGCCTTTTTCCCCCAAAATTGACCTCTGAATAACCCTCTTACTTCTAGAGCTTGTCCACAGACATTTTCATTGCTGTTTCTGACACCTTTAAGAAGCACTGAAAGCACTTTTGCAAACAGTAAAAGCTCACTTTAAATTCATGCTGACTGAAATTTTTCAAATACAACATTTTTTATCAATATAGTGTGTTTTTTGAAAAGATGGTGATTAACCATATTTTATCAAATTGGTTAATCAAAATCATTATTGAAATGTTCCATTTACCATAACTCCTGTCATCAGGAAATGGTAAATGTCCATAACAATTTCAATAAGTATTTTGACTAATGCATGGCAAACTGTCATAAACAAAGGGTCCATATTGGGTGCAACAAAATGACAACAGCTTCATTTTCCACCATCTCTACTTTAAATCTTGTTCAAAAACATTTCCTCTCACCTTATGATACCATGCGAGCAGAGGTGTCTCCTGGAACAAAGTTTCCATCTGGAAAGGAAAAATGAAGACATTCTTCATAGCAGATAAAAGTGAGAAGGCTGGATAAGTGGAATTTGAATCCAGCCATGTGCTATTGTTCAGCCCTGCCATGAAGAAAACAACAGGTCTGTCATGGTAGATCCTGGCAGCAGATTCCACAGAACATGAAACCAGTGGAAGAGGCTCAAGGCGATCTGTGATCTCCACAAAGATGATGCTTCTGCTCTGGCTCATAACATCCTCTGGCGTCAGGAATCGCTTAGCAATAGGCATGCAAGAGAAGATGCAACCAGACTTCAGGGAGAGTTTATAGAAAATGGAAATGACAAAGACAAAAAGGAACCAGAGCACTATTTGGATCTCCTTCAACATTCTTGCTTTTCCTTAATAAAAAACAAACAAACAAAGTCAATGTCAGTGGTTCATTGTTTATCGCTGGGAGAAAAATGTGACAGGACAGGATTTCCAAAATTATTACTACCTTGGATTATTTCTTATGCAATTGACAGCATATTACAAAACTGGGGAATCAAGAGTTAAACCGAATCACATACCTGAGTTGACATCAGCCTCTTCGAGTCAGGCTACAGTTCATGAAAATGACTTGTCAACCGTCTATGGGTTGGAGCCCTGAAGTTTGCAGTCCTCAAACCAGAGATGTTCTCTACTGAACTTAATGGAATTCAGTGGCAATGAAAAGGGCCCTAGATCATAACAGGAAGGAGAAATTGTCTGGATTCTAGTTGAGCGGCATGCTGCACACAAGCAAGGGACCCTCCTGAGCTAAGGTAATGGGTGTCTGAAGAAGACCCAGTTAAAGGCCCCGATGAACAATCTTCTCTTTTGTCTTGGGAGCTCCATATAAGGGAGCAGAAAAGTCAGTCACTCACACCTTTCAGATCATATGAAATCCCAAAGGAAGTGGGTAGTGTATTTTTGTATGTATATTCTCACTGCAGGTCATTGGTAATATTAGAAGAAACCCAGTCTACTTGGCTGTGCAGTCCTTGTGGAACCCAGGGTTATTAGCCATTCACCCTCTGTTTTATTTTGGCTGTGTGAAGTGAAAAATAAATGCATAGGCCAAATTCAGCATTCCTGCACAACCCCAGTACAACCTCCTGGTGCAAGTGCTGGAGGAACCAACTAGGGGCAGAGCTTTTCTTGACCTGCTGCTCACAAACCAGGAACAATTAGTAGGGGAAGCAAAAGTGGATGGGAACCTGGGAGGCAGTGACCATGAGATGGTCGAGTTCAGGAACCTGACACAAGGAAGAAAGGAGAGCAGCAGAATACGGACCCTGGACTTCAGAAAAGCAGAATTTGACTCCCTCAGGGAACAGATGGGCAGGATCCCCTGGGAGAATAACATGAGGGGGAAAGGAGTCCAGGAGAGCTGGCTGTATTTTAAAGAATCCTTATTGCGGTTGCAGGAACAAACCATCTCGATGTGTAGAAAGAATAGTAAATATGGCAGGTGACCAGCTTGGCTTAACAGTGAAATCCTTGCTGACCTTAAATGCAAAAAAGAAGCTTACAAGAAGTGGAAGATTGGACAAATGACCAGGGAGGAGTATAAAAATATCGCTTAGGCATGCAAGAGTGAAATCAGGAAGGCCAAATCGCACTTGGAGTTGCAGCTAGCAAGAGATGTTAAGAGTAACAAGAAGGGTTTCTTCAGGTATGTTAGCATCAAGAAGAAAGTCAAGGAAAGTGTGTGCCCCTTACTGAATGAGGGAGGCAACCTAGTGACAGAGGACGTGGAAAAAGCTAATGTACTCAGTGCTTTTTTTACCTCTGTCTTCACAAACAAGGTCAGCTCCCAGACTGCTGGATGGGGCAGCACAGTATGGGGAGGAGGTGACCAGCTCTCAATGAGGAAAGAAGTGGTTCGGGACTATTTAGAAAAACTGGATGAGCACAAATCTATGGGGCCGGATGTGCTGCATCCGAGGGTGCTAAAGGAGTTAGCAGATGTGATTGCGGAGCCATTGGCCATCATCTTTGAAAACTCATGGCGATCAGGGTTGGTCCCGGATGACTGGAAAAAGGCTAATGTAGTGCCCATCTTTAAAAAAGGGAAGGAGGAGGATCCGGGGAACTACAGGCCAGTCAGCCTCACCTCATCCCTGGAAAAATCATGGAGCAGGTCCTCAAGGAATCAATTATGAAACACTTAGAGGAGAGGAAAGTGATCAGGAACAGTCAGCATGGATTCACCAAGGGAAAGTTATGCCTGACTAACCTAATTGCCTTCTATGAGGAGATAAGTGGCTCTGTGGATGAGGGGAAAGCAGTGGATGTGTTATTCCTTGACTTTAGCAAAGCTTTTGATACGGTCTCCCACAGTATTCTTGCCACCAGTATGGGCTGGATGAATGGACTGTAAGGTGGATAGAAAGCTGGCTAGATCGTCGGGCTCAACGGGTAGTGATCAATGGCTCCATGTCTACTTGGCAGCCGGTTTCAAGCGGAGTGCCCCAAGGGTCGGTCCTGGGGCCAATTTTGTTTAATATCTTTATTAATGATCTGGAGGATGGTGTGGACTGCACTCTCAGCAAGTTTGCAGATGACACTAAACTGGGAGGCATGGTAGATACACTGGCGGGTAGAGATCGGATACAGAGGGACCTAGACAAATTAGAGGATTGGACCAAAAAAAACCTGATGAGGTTCAACAAGGACAAGTGCAGAGTCCTGCACTTAGGACGGAAGAATCCCATGCATTGCTACAGACTAGGGACCGAATGGCTAGGTAGCAGTTCTGCAGAAAAGGACCTAGGGGTCACAGTGGACAAGAAGCTGGATATGAGTCAACAGTGTGCTCTTGTTGCCAAGAAGGCTAATGGCATTTTGGGCTGTATAAGTAGGGGCATTGCCAGCAGATCGAGGAACGTGATCGTTCCCCTTTATTCTACATTGGTGAGGCCTCATCTGGAGTACTGTGTCCACTTTTGGGCCCCACACTACAAGAAGGATGTGGAAAAATTGGAAAGAGTCCAGCGGAGGGCAAGAAAAATGATTAGGGATCTGGAGCACATGACTTATGAGGAGAGGCTGAGGGAACTGGGATTGTTTAGTCTCCAGAAGAGAAGAATGAGGGGGGATTTAATAGCTGCTTTCAACTACCTGAAGGGAGGTTCCAAAGAGGATGAAGCTCGGCTCTTCTCAGTGGTGGCAGATGACAGAACAAGGAGCAATGGTCTCAAGTTGCAGTGGGGGAGGTCTAGGTTGAATATTAGGAAACACTATTTCACTAGGAGGGTGGTGAAGCACTGGAATGAGTTACCTAGGGAGGTGGTGGAATCTCCTTCCTTGGAGGTTTTTAAGGCCCGGCTTGACAAAGCCCTGGCTGGGATGATTTAGTTGGGAATTGGTCCTGCTTTGAGCAGGGGTTGGACTAGATGACCTCCTGAGGTCCCTTCCAACCCTGATATTCTATGATCAGAAGTTGCTGCATGAGAGGCAGAATTTGGCCCTGTATCTGGATTGGACTGTGTTTCAGGTATGTTCACACTGAGTGTGCCACTTGGTTGCATGTTACCAGTGCATATTCATTATAGACAAATCTGCCAATGCTCATTAGCTAGCCTGAGGTTTTGAACAGCAGCCTCAGTGCCTAAGGAGGCCACTTGTTTTATGTTTAGGATAAGGCTGCAAGAGAGAAAGTGATACAAACCTGGACTCCCATTCCAGTGTATGGCATGAGGGTGATTGTTTGAAAGTTGTGGATTTGAGGTGTCTGCAGTAACCATCTATAGTACTCACTAAACTTGCGAGTAAACCGAGTAAATTGTACTTATAGTAAAGTTAGGAGATACACCCACATTTCTTTATCTGGTAACTTGTTTTATTAACTAATTAAACAGATCAGAATATAGACAAAGTACCATGTACTGCACACCAATTATCAGACACAGATGAACATGATATGTTGGGGAAGAGTCAACATGGCTTTTTGTAAAGGGAAATCATGCCTCACTGATCTATTAGAATTCTTTGAGGGGGTCAACAAGTATGTGGACATGGGTGATCCAGTTGATATTGCGTACTTGGGCTTTCAGAAAGCCTATGACAAGGTCCCTCACCAAAAGCTCTTAAATAAAGTGAGCAACTGTGAGATAAGAGGGAAGGTCTTCTCATGGATTAGTACTTTGTTAAAAGATAGGAAACAAAGGGTAGGAATAAATGGCCAGTTTTCACAGTGGAGAGAAGTAAATATCAGGGACCCGGTGAAGGATCAGTACTGAGACCGGTGTTGTTCAACATATTCGTAAGTGATCTGGAAAAGGAGGTAAACAATGAGATGGCAAAGTTTGCAAGTGATACAAAATTAATCAAGATAGTTAAGTCCAAAGCTGACTGCAAAATGTTACAAAGGGATCTCACAAAATTGGGTGACTGGGCAAGAAAACGGCAGATGAAATTCAATGTTGATAAATGCAAAGTAATGCACATTGGCAAACATAATCCCAACTATACATATACAATATGTTGTGGTCTAAATTAGCTGTTACCACTCAAAAAAGATTTTGGAGTCATTGTGGATAGTCTCCTAACAATCTGCTCAATGTGAAGCAGCAGTCAAAAAAGCGAACAGAATGCTATGAAGCATTACGAAAAGGATAGATAAGACATCAAATATCATAGTGCCACTATATACATCTATTATATGCCCACATCTTGAATACTGCAGGCAGTTCTGTTTGCCCCATCTCAAAAAAAGGTATTTTAGAATTGGAAAAATACAGAGAAGGGCAACAAAAATGATTAGGGGTACGGAACAGCTGCAATATGAGGAGAGATTAAAAAGACTGGGACTGCTCAGCTTAGAAATGAGACAACAAATAGGGGATAAAACAAAGTAGTAGATAATCATGAACATGTGGAGAAAGTGAATAGAGGAATGTTATTTAATCCTCCACATAATATAAGAATCAGGGGTCACCCAATGAAATTAATACAGTAGGCAACAGGTTTAAAACAATCAAAAGGGAGTACTTTTTCCCACAACTCACAGTCAACCTGTGGAACTCGTTGCTGGGGATGTTGTATAGGCCAAAAATATAACTGGTTTCAAAAAAGAATTAGATAAGTTCCGGGAGGATAGGTCCATCACAGGCTATTGGCCAAGATGATCGAGAATGCAACCCCATGATCAGAGGTTTAGGGACACACAGACTGCCAAAAGCTGAGATGGGATGACAGGGGATGGATCACTCAAAATTATCTTATTCTGTTCATTCCTTCTGAAGCATCTGGCACCAACCAAGGTGGGTGTCACAGGCTGCTCCACTCACCTCTTGTCTGGCACCTCCTGCTGATCACTCTGGGGATTAGTGCTTGAGGTCAACGCCCCCTTCCACGGTTTGCACGCTGTCACACCATCTCTCTCTCTCTGGTCTGCAGCCCCTCTCTCATTCCAGGAACCGCAGTGTCCTCTTTGTGACTTGGTCTCCAGCCAGGTCGCTCAGTATTCCCCCACTTCCAGGGTACTGTCCTTCAAATCTCTGTCACTTCCGCATTGATTCAGGCAGTATTCCCATATACTGCCCTGCTGGTGCCACTTCCCCAGAGGCAGGTAGGGGAATCCGGGTCGGTTCCAGTCCAGGGACCCTCAACCCAGCAGTTCTGGGCTTTCCTTTCCCAACCCTCACTGCTCCTTCCCTGGACTGCTTCCTACAACTCCTGGTTCCCCTCCTTTCTCTGGGTAGATCAGCTCCAGCCACTCCTCCCTCTTCCCAAGGCGTGACTGTCCTTTCCTAGCATCAGCCCCTCTGTTGCCAGCTTCTTGGCTTTATAGGCCCCGCCTGTTCCTGCACAGGTGAACCTGCTTGCAATCAGTTCCCTGCTCCATGGCTCTTAGTCTTCCTCCAGGTGCAGGCTGTGGAGTTAATAGGCTTACACCCCTCCAGTCTGTGTGGGGTGGACACCCCATCACATACTCTCCCACTCAAGATTGCTACCCCTGGGAGGAAAGAGAGCAAGTATCATCTCCCCTGTTTCTTACATAGCTAAGCACACAGACCGTCCCTCTCCTGCTTTATATCACTCTTCATGAGAAGAACCCCCCATGTTATCTCTTAATTTCTTCCACTAGATTTCCAGGTGATGCACAGCCACCTGAAAGGCCTGCTCTATAGCTACCAGCCTCCCCTGCAGCTGCTTCATCTTCTCCAGTGAGTCCCCCAACACCCTCTCTCCCAGAGTCCGAGTCCCCACAGTCTTGTGGTTCATCTAGGTGCTAATTCCTACATGCTTCAGCTTCTTCCCTGGGGGTCTCTCTCCTCCCCCCAGTCTCAGCTGCCTCTCCACTTTTCCCACATCTATAGGTTCATTATGGGCCTCTGTTTCTTCTTTCTTTTATTGACTGTCTTTCTTTTCTCTGTAGGTGCAATGTCTCTTTATATGGCCCTGCTCCCCATACCAAAAGCAGGTTCTCCTCTGACCCAATCGCTTCTTGTGTGGGGCTTCCTGGGCCCTTGCCTCCTGATACGACACTTTCCTTTCATCTACATCGGGACACTCCCTCTTCAGCTGCCTCTTGCTCCCACAACCTTAACACCTTCAGGGTTGGGCCTCTGACCTCTTAGTGCCAGACCATTTCTGGCCCTTTCACCTTCTCCTATTTCCCGCCTGTAGGATCCTGCACACCGTAACACCATCTCTCTCTCCGTTTCTCTCTCTCTCTCTGGTCTGCAGACCCTCTCTCACTCCAGGAACTGCCGTGTCCTCTTCATGACTCAGCCCTCTGGCTAACTCCCTCAGCATTCTCCCTTCCAGAGTACAGCCCTTCACATCCTCTGTCACTCCCACAGTGACTCAGGCAGTCTTCCCATTCATTGCCCTACTGGTGCCACTTCCCCAGCGGTGGGTAGGGGAACCCGGACCCATGCTCTTCTCTGGGTTCCAGTCCAGTGACTTTCAACCCAGTAGTTCTGGGCTTTCCTCTCCCAACCCTCCTGGTTCCTTCCCTGGACAGCTACATACAACGCCTGGTTCCCCTCCTTTCTCTGGGTAGACCAGATCCAAATCCTCTTCCCAGGGAGCAAATGACCTATTCTCTGTTGCCAGCTTCCTGGCTTTATAGCCCCCACCTGTTCCTGCCCAGGTGAACCTGCTTGCAGTCAGTTTCCTGCTACCTGGCTCTCCCTTCTGGTGCAGGCTGTGGAGTTAATAGGCCTACCTGGCTACCTTCACCCCTTCCAGTCCTGTGTGGGTGGACACCCCATCACAGTCAGAAGACAGGATACTGGGCTACATGGGCTGACCCAATATGACTATTCTTATGTTCCTAAACTACATCAAAATTCTACTGGGGGGGTCCCTGGATGCTCTGGCATATTGGTGGAAATTCAGCCTCCCCTGGATTATTTATTTGGGCGTTAAATTCACTTTGCTCTACGTTGTTCCCACCTATTCAGTTTTCAGTAAGCCACTGACTGCTGTAATGGCATCAGAGAAATTGTTCAGGGGAAGCTGGAGGGTTTGGCAGTGATTACACTGTAGCAACAGATAGGAAGAATATGTTTCCTTATAGGTTCTGGAGGAAGAAAAGGCAGGACTTGGCTGCAGCCTGAATGTGAAGGCAAAAAGAGAAGGAGGAGTCAAATATGCTTTTATGTTTATGTGTGTGCATGTGTTTATGTTGCTGCGTGTATGTGTGTGTGTGTATGTACGTACATTTGATTTAGAATCTCAGGGTCACCTACAAAGTTTCCTTTCTTTGACTGATTTTTTTTTCCTTTCTATAACTTCATTCCCACTTAGCAAATAATTCATCTTGAGGGGGCTGATATTGGAGGAGCTCGATCTTCCAGCTCCCTTGTGAAAGATGGTGCCCAGCCTTCAAATGCCTGATTTGTTTGGGGGTTCAGGGAATGTGAGGGGGAGTGCATACAGCTGACTCAGCAATCAACCAGCCTCAACTTTTCAAACAGACCATAGTGCACTGTAGACCGCTGCACCTCCAGCAGCCTGTACTTGTCACATAAATACAATTTGCCAGTAGGACCTAGAGAACAATGAACCAAAGTGTGGAAAGGACATGAGAAATAATAAATAGAGGTAGGTGTGTTGACTCTCAAATACAACCTGTGTGTGTCTGTCTTTCACACATACCCCTTTTGTAATATTTCTAGTTCTTGTAAAATGCATAAATTTAGGATGAAATCCTGCCTCCACAGAGTCAAAGAGTTTTTCCAGCTACTTCAGTGGGGACAGGATTTCACCCTTAGACTTCAGGTCATCACTTCTGATTTATGTATTCATCTTAAAAACTAAAATCCTTTGTTACATTGTTGCAAAAAAAGCAAACATCATTTTGGGATGTATTAGCAAGAGTGTTGTAAACAAAACATGAGAAGTAATTCTTCTGCTATACTCCGTGCTGATTAGGCCTCAACTGGAATATTGTGTTCAGTTCTGGGCACCACATTTCAGGAAAGATGTGGACAAACTGGAGAAAGTCCAGAGAAGAAGAATAAAAATGATTAAAGGTCTAGATAACATGACCTATGAGAACAGGAGTACTTGTGGCACCTTAGAGACTAAGGTTTCTAGTCTCTAAGGTGACTAGTATCTAAGGTGCCACAAGTACTCCTGTTCTTTTTGCGGATACAGACTAACACGGCTGCTACTCTGAAACATGACTTATGAGGGAAGATTGAAAAAAATTGGGTTTGTTTAGTCTGGAGAAGAGAAGACTGAAAGGGGACATGGTAACTGTTTTCAAGTAAATAAAAGATTGTTACAAGGAGATTGGAGTAAAATTGTTCTTGTTAAGCTCTGAGAATAGGACAAGAAGCAATGGGCTTAAATTGCAGCAGTGGCAGTTTAAGTTCAACATTAGGAAAAACTTTCTAACTTTCTGGGTGGTTAAGCACTGGGATAAATTGCTCAGGGAGGTTGTGGAATCTCCATCACTAGGATTTTTTAAGAGCAGGTTAGACAAACACTTGTCAGGGCTGGTATACTCTAAATAATCCGGAGTCTTTCCATGAGTGCAGGGGACTGGACTAGATGACCTCTCGAGGTCCCTTCCAGTCCTACGATTCTTTGATTTACTGATGATTAGACTGTACCTTACTTTAACAAGTATTTGACAGACTGAGTTGAGGGAATTATCACACAATGTTACCAGTACTTTAATAAGCTGGCATTCTTCATAGTCTTTCGCACAGCCTGTGATGTTATTGATATAATCTGGGACCATATAGAACATGGTTGCAACCAAAGTCCTGAAGTGGCACCAAATATTGTAAAAAGGGGGTCAAATGAGGTGTCTAAGATAAGGTTATGGTTTGCTGGTTATAATTATGCTGTCTATATGTGTGTATCAATTTTGTAGTTGAAGTTATGAATATTGGCTCTATACTGTCTGTATTTCAAATTTATGCTGTGCTTCTGGGAGACATCCCAGACAAGTTGGTGTTAGCTCTGCCTAGCCTGCTTGATGGCCCATTAAGGACCATCAGCTATACAATTCACCCACTGAGAGAAGGCAGATATGCCTTGTGACTCAGCAAAGATTGCAGGGACTGGCTCATGCGACTCCAGACTCCATTTTGCTGTAATTTTCCACAGTAAGGACAAAGAGGTTCTCACACCTGGAAAAGACTATAAGGCTGATGCCTCGTCTCCATCTTGTCTTCAATCCTGCTTCTTACCTCTGGAGCGACTTTGCTACAAACTGAAGCTCTACACAAAGGACTGATCACCCATCCCAGCTGGGGATGTTCCAGAGACTTGATTTTGAACCTGCAGTTTATTCTATCACTGCTACAAGCCTGAACCAAGAACTTTGCCATTACTGTATGTAATTGATTCCATTTAACCAATTCTAACTCTCATCAATATCTTTTTCCCTTTTATGAATTAACTTTTAGATTTTAGATTCTAAAGGATTGGCAACAGCGTGATTTGTGGGTAAAATCTAATTTGTATATTGACCCGGGTCTGGGGCTTGGTCCTTTGGGATCGAGAGAACCTTTTTTATTTATTGGGGTATTGGTTTTCATAACCATTTGTCCCCATAACGAGCGGCACTGGTGGTGATACTGTGAAACTGGAGTGTCTAAGGGAATTGCTTGTGTGACTTGTGGTTAGCCAGTGGGGTGAGACCAAAGTCCTCTTTGTCTGGCTGGTTTGATTTGCCTTAGGGGTGGAAAAACCCCAGCCTTGGGCTGTGACTGCCCTGTTTTAAGCGATTTTTCCTGAATTGGCACTCTCAGTTGGGTCCCTCCAGAACCAGCATCGTTACACAGCCTCATCCCCTTTTCCATATTGTGTTTGAAATATTGAAACAACCAAGAGAAAAAGAAATCTCTTGTCATGGAGGGCCAGGAAATCGGCATCTTGTTTGATGCACAAAAAAAAGCAACCACTTGACTGGGTAATCTATTTACCCTGATGAGACAGTTCCTGGGTGTGTTTACAGTCTAAAATGAAAGCTTGTGTAGCTAATCTCACATGCATATGCACCAGTTTACCAGCATATACAAATGTGAGCTGCTCATCATCCTTTTTATATAATCCACAAAGGCTTTAGTGTAGGAAAAGCAATCCATATAGTTTCACAAAGAGTAAGTCTACACATTCCGATGAGTCTCTGGATTTTCTTTGCAAGTTTTGCCACTACTCATTTTTACTGAAGTTGGAACAGTCCTATCAGCAGGGAGTCTTAAACAAGCAACTGCATTCTCTTCTTGCATTGTTGGTGATGATGTGTTGAGTACACCAGAGTCCACTGGTCCTGTGTCAGGTAAAGCCAAATCCTTTGGGGTCACAGCAGATTGGATCCTATCTAATACACTGCCATGGTCACAGCTACGTCCATAGTTTATCATATAAGTGAGTTCACAGGTAAATTCTTCAGTGCCAAAGCAGGCAGGTTAATCTGTTATCACAGGCTAGAGATGTTTGCATTTTCTACTAACTAAAGTCCTCTTTCTGTTTTGAGCTCTTATAATTTTTGGGAATTTTTTTCTAAAGGTTCAGCCCTGCCTCCTTACGTCCCATTGCTCCAAATTGCAATGAATTCTCCAGGGCTTCATTCCCTGAGTTTGTCAGGGTTTGTCAAGTAACTTTTTCTTATCCTTGTTTTTCCTTTTCCATCTGCACATATATAGGAGGTTCTCTTGCAGCCTTATCGTGTTCAATCTCAAACTGGGGAAATATGGCCCAGATATGATGTCCCAGAAAAATGTATTATTGTTATTGTTATTACATGTATTTGTAAGGCACCCATCACTATATGTATCTGGGCACACTTTAAATGAATTAAATTGTTTCAATGAGAAAATCAGCAGGTGACTTGTTACAATCCAGTAATTGCCATGTTATTAAGAAAGATGTGAAAGGCTCTTATGATTTTATCTTTCAAATAGTGTATTAACAGTTTAAAGTCCACACTTCAGAAGTAGTATGTTCAGATCTGGATTCATCTGCTAACACATCAGGGCCATCATAACATCAGCCTCTCTCTGGATAAGATTGCCCTCAGCCACGCCCAAATCTCAGCAAGACAGGTTCAACTGGTAATCAACTGCAAGCCAGGTAATCAACTGCATAAGCCCGGCCCAGTGAAACAGACAGAGAAGTGAGTGTCATTGGCATATTGTTTGTTTGTTTTGATTAGAGACATCACATCTGGAAACAGCTGTACTCTCCTCCCTACCAGGCAGCCTCATTTATGTGCTGGACAGAATGGGACAACAGAGTAGAACTCTCTGGTGCTCCACACAGGACAGGGGCACATGACAATTACCGAACACAACCCAATGAGTCCTCTGTTGCAGAGAAGAATGGAGACAGTGAAGGGTGGCTGTCCATCGCTGACAGAGGCTGTAGTTCTCCAAAGGTACTAAAGCGGAGAGTGGATTAGATGATATATCTGAGGGAAGGGAGTAGAAGGAGACTCCACCAATTGGAAGGCATGAGATGCACTCTCCTAGGGATGGGGGTTCGACGACCACTGTTCCCAAGAGAAGGAGGCGGGTGGTGGTGGTCGGGGACTCCCTCCTCGGGGGGACTGAGTCATCTATCTGCTGTCCCAACCGGGAAAACCGAGAAAACTGAGAAGTGTGCTGCTTGCCAGGAGCTAGGATTCACGATGTGACGGAGAGACTGCCGAGACTTATGAAGTCCTCAGATCGCTACCCCTTCCTACTTCTCCATGGGGGCACCAATGATACTGCAAATAATGACATTGAGCGGCTCACTGCAGACTACGTGGCTCTGGGAAGAAGGATAAAGGAGTTTGAGGCGCAAGTGGTGTTCTTGTCCATCCTCTCTGTGTAAGGAAAAGGCCCGGGTAAAGACCGTCAAATCGTGGAAGTCAATGAATGGCTATGCAGGTGGTGGCAGAGAGAAGGTTTTGGATTCTTTGACCATGGGATGGTGTTCCAAGAAGAAGTATTGCTGCACTTAATGAAGAGAGGGAAGAGCATCTTTGCAAGCAGGCTGGCTAACCTAGTGAGGAGGGCTTTAAACTAGGTTCACCGGGGGAAGAAGACCAAAGCCCTGAGGTAAGTGGGGAAATGGGATACCGGGTGAAAGCACGAGCAGGAGAGGGCAAGAGGGGAGGACTCCTGCCTCATACTGAGAAAGCAGGACAATCAGCGAATTATCTTAAATACCTATACACAAATGCAAGAAGCCTGGGAAACAAGCAGGGAGAACTGGAAGTCCTGGCACAGTCAAGGAATTATTATATGATTGGAATAACAGTGACCAGATAGGATAAATCACATGACTGGAGTACTGTCATGGATGGATATAAACTGTTCAGGAAGGACAGGCTGGGCAGAAAAGGTGGAGGAGTTGCATTGTATGTAAGAGAGCAGTATGAATGCTCAGAGCTCCAGTATGAAACTGCAGAAAAACCTCAGAGTCTCTGGATTAAGTTTAGAAGTGTGAGCAACAAGGGTGATGTTGTGGTGGGAGTCTCCTATAGACCACCAGACCTGGGGGATGAGGTGGATGAGGCTTTCTTCCGGCAACTAACAGAAGTTACTAGATCGCAGGCCTCGGTTCTCCTGGGGAACTTCAATCACCCTGATATCTGCTGGGAGAGCAATACAGTGGTGCACAGACAATCCAGGAAGTTTTTCGAAAGTGTAGGGAACAATTTCCTGGTGCAAGTGCTGGAGGAACCAACTAGGGGCAGAACTCTTTTTGACCTGCTGGTCACAAACAGGGAAAAATTAGTAGGGGAAGCAAAAGTGGACAGGAACCTGGGAAGCAGTGACCATGAGATGGTCGAGTTCAGGAACCTGACACAAGGAAGAAAGGAGAGCAGCAAAGTATGGACGCTGGACTTCAGAAAAGCAGACTTTGACTCCCTCAGGGAACTGATGGGCAGGACCCCCTGGGAGAATAACATGAGGGGGAAAGGAGTCCAGGAGAGCTGGCTGTATTTTAAAGAATCCTTATTGAGGTAGCAGGAACAAACCATCTCGATTTGTAGAAAGAACAGTAAATATGGCAGGCGACCAGCTTGGCTTAACAGTGAAATCCTTGCTGATCTTAAACACAAAAAAGAAGCTTACAAAAAGTGGAAGATTGGACAAATGACCAGGGAGGAGTATACAAATATTGCTCAGGCATGCAGGAGTGAAATCAGGAAAGCCAAATCACACTTGGAGTTGCAGCTAGCAAGAGATGTTAAGAGTAACAAGAAAGGTTTCTTCAGGTATGTTAGCAACAAGAAGAAGGTCAAGGAAAGGGTGGGCCCCTTTCTGAATGAGGGAGGCAACCTAGTGACAGAGGACGTGGAAAAAGCTAATGTACTCAATGCTTTTTTTGCCTCTGTCTTCACAAACAAGGTCAGCTCCCAGACTGCTGCACTGGGCAGCATAGCATGGGGAGGAGGTGACCAGCCCTCTGTAGAGAAAGAAGTGGTTCAGGACTATTTAGAAAAGCTGGACGAGCACAAGTCCATGGGGCCGGATGCGCTGCATCCGAGGGTGCTAAAGGAGTTAGCGGATGTGATTGCAGAGTCATTGGCCATTATATTTGAAAACTCATGGCAATCGGGGGAGGTCCCGGATGACTGGAAAAAGGCTAATGTAGTGCCCATCTTTAAAAAAGGGAAGGAGGAGGATCCGGGGAACTACAGGCCAATCAGCCTCACCTCAGTCTCTGGAAAAATCATGGAGCAGGTCCTCAAGGAATCAATTATGAAACACTTAGAGGAGAGGAAAGTGATCAGGAACAATCAGCATGGATTCACCAAGGGCAAGTCATGCCTGACTAACCTAATCGTCTTCTATGATGAGATAACTGGCTCTGTGCATGAAGGGAAAGCAGTGAACATGTTATTCCTTGACTTTAGCAAAGGTTTTGATACAGTCTCCCACAGTATTCTTGCTGGCAAGTTTAAGAAGTATGAGCTAGATTCGTGGTCCCCAACCTTATTGTGGCCAATAGCACATTCATGTTTTCAGAAGAGTGTGGCGGGCGCCAACAATTTTTCAAGGCTTATTTTGTATTTTTACATTAAATAATATGAAAAACATCATATTTAATATTACATAATATATGAATCCATAAGATAAATAAGTAATTTTACATGTAAAAGGTATTAATTAAATTATTCGGCAATTACTCTTTCACCTTACTGTCACGGAGTCCCCGGGCGATGCTTTGGAACTGCTCCCCACAAAGCCAGTCAGGACTTTGGGGAGCCTCCTCTCCCTTGGAGCAGACTGTCTTCAGGGCAAGAATCTCACATGGCTTCTCCTTCCTGGGTCTGACCATGGAGCATTCAGCATATGCCCTTCCGTGCGCTTCCCACAGCGAGTCCGCCCAGGTGGGGTCCTGGGGAAGCCACAGGGTCCTGCACGCACCCCCACTTCGCAGTCAGACGTGACTCTTAGCCAGCCAGTAAAACAGAGGTTTATTAGATGACAGGAACATTGTCTAAAGCAGAGCTTGTAGGTACAGAGAACAGGACCCCTCAGCCGGGTCCATTCTGGGGTCCAGCAAGCCAGACAACCCCGTCTGCACTCACTCCCTGTCCCCAGCCAGCTCCCAACTGAAACCCCCTCCAGCCCCTCCTTTCTGGCCTTTGTCTCTTTTCCCGGCCAGGAGATCACCTGATTTCTTTGTTCACCTTTAGCTATTCCCTTGCAGGGGGGAAGGGCCCCAGCCATTTGTTGCCAGGATACAGAGTGTCAGCCATTTATGCACGCTGGAGACTTAAGAAATGCATAGGGGAAACTGAGGCATCCACACAGTATTCAGAGGAAACATTAAGAACAGTCCCACTTAGTCACACTTACTATGTGAATTTGCTCTTTTTTATCTACCCGTAAGAAAAATTAAGGAGTTTTTACAAAATAAATATCATAAACAGTTTTCATCTTATTTATTTTAAAAAAATAAAATTAGTTTTTGATTGGACAGTTTTTTGGAAAAATTTAGACTAGCTGTAGCAGAAAGTGAGGCTAGTAATATTTCAGTCCTATATATAAAACATTGTTGAACTGCTGGTCCAAATATAGTTATTATTCTTACTTTAACATAGATAGCCAGTTATGGTAAATTAAAAAATATTATTTGTATTGTTACTTGTATCTGGATTTCAATAAATAAACAAAGAAATATGAAAAAAAGTTAAACACAAGTTAATCATACGCGCTCATCAGCACTTAATGGAAAATAGGTATAATTAATTCACATGTTTTTTCTAATACAGTAAGTGTGATTTTTGGGACTGCATTTCTTCAGCCAATTTTTCGTAGTTCGGAGAGTAGGATGATATTCCCATTCTTAAGCAATCATCAAGATGGGCATCAGTAAGCAGAGATCTGTATTTTGATTTTATGATATTCATTGTTGAAAACAGAACTTCATATAGATAAGTGGAACCGAAATAAGATTTTATTTTGTATGCTACATTTTTTAAGGCACGAAACTTTTTTCGATCAACCAGATTCCGAAAGTTTTCATCTGTTGTGCAGGATTTTAGAACAATATCATTTTGAAGGTCCAAAATCTCCAGTTCCACGTCTTCTGTTCTTACTTGAATGAGACTCGCAATTGATATAGCCATTTCTGTTACCTCTATTTGGCAAGTAAAAGGATTCACAAGAAAGGCAACTACAGGCTCAATGAGGGTGAACTGTTGAAATCTCTTTTCAGATTTTTCCAGAAGTGTTTGAATGTGGATAACAAATGGTGATGGGTTAAAATCACTGGCACATACCATTTTCTTCATACTCGGGAAATGTACGAGAGACTTCGTCTTCATATGTGACACCCACAAGATCAGTTTTGCTTTGAATGATTTTATAGAACCTATCATTTGAGCCACATGTTTGTCTTTTCCCTGGAGCTCAAGATTTAAAATGTTCAATTTGTCAGTGATGTTGGCAAGAAAAGCCAAGTCCATTAACCAGCTGGAGTCTTCTAGTTGCTCGAAGTTCTGATTTGTGGACTTCAGAAATTCTTTGATCTCTTCAATTAGGCTTAAAAAACATGGAAGAACTTTACATTTGCTCAGTCATCGTACTTCTGTGTGCAAGATAAGATCAGATTGTTTATCATCAACATCTTCCAACAGGACCTTAAAAAGTTGGTGTTGCAAAGGTTTCGCTCGAATAGAGTTAATTATTTTAATAACGACATTCATGACGAGTTGAAAAGAAAGAACTTTGATGCACAAAGCTTCTTGGTGGATAATGCAATGATAAGACATAAAGTTCGGAAAGGATTAATTCTTCTTGCAGAGTGCAATGAATCCATTGGCACTGCCCACCATTGCTGGTGCCCCATCAGTGGTGATCGCAGACAGCTTGTGTAGTGGCATGCTAATTGATGTTGCGTATGATTTGAATAAATTATAGATGTCCTCACCCTTTGTTCGCCCTTTCATAGGCAATACTTTTAGTAACTCTTCTTTTACGGTGAAGTCACTAAATACCATCCTCACCATAACTGCCAACTGCGCTGTATCCGATATATCTGTCGACTCATCGAACTGCAGTGAAAACCAGTCACATATTTTCAAGTCATCCTTCAGCTGAGTTTGCATGTCGCTTGAAATTGCATGTATCCTCCTCGTAACTTTGTTGTCTGATAACTGCAAGTCTTGTATTGCCGACAAAATCTCACACTTGTTAGGAAATCCTTGAAACAGGCAATCAGCACCAGTCAAAAATGCTTCCTTCAACAATTCACCATCTTTAAAGGGTTTTTTCTTCTTTGCGAGCAGATGAGCAATTTTAATGGAAGCAATAGTAGCACTTTTAGACTTTACCACTTGTCTAGTGAAAACAGATTGCTGGGCAGATAGGTTTGATTTGAGTTGATTAATTTTCTTCTTTCTCAACTCAAATTTAAGTGGATGGCTAATGTCAAAAGAGCCGTGATTAGTTTGGAAATGGTGTTCGACATTATGTTTTTTCGGCACTGCAACAGTACCACCGCACAATAAGCAAACACATTTCCCTTTATTTTCAATAAAACAATAGGATTCTTCCCACTCTGCATTGAAATAATATGTATGTTGTCTTTTATTTGAACCACTCATTTTGGGGCAAAATGTTAAAAAAATAATAAATCGCAAAGCACGAGAAAACAGCTGTATCAGTGCACCAGAAGAATACTCACATACAGGGCCGGCTCCAGGCACCAGCGGACCAAGCACGTGCCTGGGGCAGCACATGCTAAGAGGCGGCATTCTGTCCATTCTTGGGGCTGTTTTTTTTTTTTCCCCCTATTTCGTCAGTTCGGGCAGTATTTTTGTTGTTTTGGATTTTTTTGCGCTTTGGCAGTTTGAGCGGTGGCAGTCCGAGCTGCTTTTTTTTGGCAGTTCTGGGCAGCGCGGAGAGAAGCCGGAGAAAAGCTGTGGCCCCGCACCTGCTGGGATCAGAGAACACTGGCGCCTGCCTGCAGCCCTGGAGTTGGGTTTTTTTTGGCAGTTCTGGGCAGAGTTCTCTGTCCCTGGCATGCGCAGGGCTGCGGCTTCTCTTCCCTTCTGGGCACTACTTTTCACACCCTGTCACTAGGCGGGCGCACATAAATGCCCTGGCAGGCGCCATGGCACCCGCAGGCACCGCGTTGGGGATCACTGGTCTAGTCTGAACAAAACAACTTTGGTATACTTAGTTTACCCATAAACAAATCTAGTGTTCTCCCTTGAACCATTGTTCTTACCCTACAGAAACCTCTACCCATGCTCAAGTAAGTGTTCTGATGCCTGGATCCAAAATCTGCATTAGTTCCATTGGGACTTCATCTTCTCCTGACTGATCATGCTGGGGGCTCTGCCTGTCTCCAGCACTCTGGACCCTCAGCTACCACCACCTCGGAACTTCAGTTGATTCAAGCTTCCTGGAATGATGAGAACCCAGTGCTCTCTCGCTCTCACTCTCCCTCACAGGTGTTTGTCCAACCTGTTCTTAAAAACCCTGCAATGATGGGGATTCCATAACCTCCCCTGGAAGCATATTCCAGAGCTTAACTACCCTTAGAATTAGAAAGTTTTTCCTAATGTTTAGCCTAAATCTCCCTTGCTACAGATTAAGCCCATTGCTTCTTGTCCTACCTTCAGAGGACATAAAGAACAATTGATCACTGTCCTCTTTATAAAGCCATTAACATTAACATTAATATTAATATCTGAAGACTATCAGGTCACCCCTCAGTCTTCTTTTCTCAAGACTAAACATTCCCAGGTTTTTTTAACCTTTCCTCTTAGCTCAAGTTTTGTAAAGCTTTGATCATTTTTGTTGCTCTCCTCTTCACTTGCTCCAGTTTGACCATATAGTCACATACTCCACTATCACCCCCAGATCCCTTTCAGCAGTACTACCACCTAACTAGTTATTTCCCATTTTGTAAATGAGCATTTGATATTTCCTTTCTAAATTAAATATTTTACACTTATTTTCAGTGTCTCATTTTGTTGAATTCAGAACCATCCTCCAATTTGTCAAGGTCATTCTGAATCCTAATCCTGTCCTCCAAAGTGCTTGCAACCCTTCACAGCTTAGTGTCATCTGGAAATGTTACAAGCATACTCTCCACTCCATTGTCCAAGTCATTAAGGAAAATATTGAATAGTACTGGGCCCAGAACTGACCCCTGTGGGACCCTACTAGATACGCCCTGCCAGTTTGACTGCAAACCATTGCTACCTACTCTTTGAATACAGTCTTTCAACAGTTGTGCACCCACCTTATAGTACATTCATCTAGACCACATTTCCCTACTTTGCTTAAAAGAATGTCAAGTCTCCTCCATCTCAGCCCCTCTGCTTTAACCCCTAGTCAATGATACCTCCTGCTGCTGTTTTGCCCCAATGCCAGCCAGCAACTATCTGCAAGTTCACTTCTGCGATTCACATACATGTCTACACTCCTGGCCTCTTATAAGATTTTGGTGCCCTTCCTTGCACTGACTATTCTCATTAGGCAGATTTTTTTCCACGGCTTGCTGAGCAATAACCTCACACAGAGCATCTCTGCTACCATCTTTACATCTGTAAGATTGCCTGTCCAGGCACTTGGCAGATCTGTATAGCTTTCTCTGACTCCAAATTTCTCAGCAAATGCTCAAACTGCACCTTCACAGCCCACGACCAACCTATCTTTACCTGGGGATTTTCTAAATTAAATTTTTTAAAAATTTACAGGGTATAAAGTCACACAAGACAATCAAAGAAACAGAGCAAATTAGGGGTTGCCTGCAATGAGAGATTGAACTCCATGACCCGGGAGGTGTCTTCCAGGACAATTTAGGCCATATAGGATCCAAGACACCAGTATGAATAGGTTAGCCACGACTGGTGGAGGGATTTGTCCATGCTGCAGGACATTTCTCTGAGCACGGCAAGCCCCCAGCCCCACTGCCCTGGCCAGATCACCGGGTCCTGATCCCCCGGCCTGAGTGCAGCGAACCCCCCAGGCCCGCTCCCCCAGCCGAAGCGCCGTGCCCCAATCTCCTGGCTGCAGTGCTGTGCCCCGCTCCCCAAGCCAGAGCGCCGGGTCCAGATCTCCCGGCCGGAGCTCCGGGCCCTGCTCCCCCGGCCGGAGTGCCGGGGTGAGTGCGGGGAAACCCTGGCCCCGCTGCCCCAGCCGGAGCGCCGGGCCCTGATCACCTGGCCAGACCTCCTGTCCGGAGAACAGCAGAACAGTGTGAAGGTTTGGGCTTTTCTCTTTTAAAACAATTTTTCTTTGTCTTGTTACTGCAACACTTTATTTTATTAGTTACTTTTGGAACCATACCTCTTTCCCACACTGCAAGTAATACTACTTATTATTCTCATGGCCCTTTTTACTCAATGATTGGGGCCTTCTTTACAACACACACACAGAAACAGACACAGACACACCTCCTTAGCCAAGCTTCAGCTAAGTCTAATTCTTTAATTTTATACTTATTCTACAATGACACTGCCAGTACACAGATGAACAAGAGACAGGTGCAAAGCCTCTTCCCATCCAGGTGAGTTCATGCATCAGGAGGCAGCTTTAGAAGAACCATCACTGAAGAGCTCATGATTTTTGTAATCTTGAGGGGAAGCCACACATACACACATAGTTGTGAGGGGAAGAATTATGCCTCCATCTTCTTCCTGGCAGCTAAGAGGAGGGCTCCAGTCCTGGCACTGGGGGCGAGGGAGGGAATTGCCATCCTTGCCTGTGTCAAATATATGCTATTGGGCATATATTATCCCTGTGTATTTGTGTAGCTGTACACAGCTACAGAGTTTTGGTCTTACTTTCAGTCACATTTTGCTGCATTACACCTCCATATCTGTATGTAACCTTTTACCAGGTGATGTTGGCAGCAAAAAGGGTCAGGCACGAGTATCTAGGGAAGTGATACGCAGATCTCAGTGGCTCAGGAGCCAAATTAATGATCAACAGAACAGCCACTGTAGTGTGAGTTCATGGTTTTATTTACTATAGTACTATTCATATTTAAATACTATGTGAGGGGAAATATACTCTCTCTATATATATATATATATATAATAAATAATATATAAATCTCACAACAAATAAGTTAATAACTTTGTGCAAGATGATAACTTAATTGATTAATAACATAGTAAAAGCATCCTGATCAGTTATTAACTTTAATCACACGGGGCTTTAATGTCATGTGCTGCAAAGAGCCACAGGAGACACATTAAAGAGCCACTCAGGGCTCATGAACCTCAGTCTGAGTATCACTGATCTAGGGGTTCCTCTAACAATTCACAAACAGCACCAACCTGAGCCCCACCCAGAGTGGGCAGCGATCTCTTTTATAAAGGCCACAAGCAGAATTTTAAATCTTAATTCTCCCAATTTGGTAAAAAGGGAGCTGAGAGTGAGTGGAGAAAACAAAAAGTCTGCTCCGGAAAGAAGAGACAAGAACTACCCAGCTTGCAAAAAGCAAAGTAGGGTGGCTTATTGCCATTGCAACTGTCACACTTCATGGCAACTGCACCCGTGTTCCCCCTCCGGGGTCCAGCCAAGGCACCACCCTCAGGCTCCTGGCTCCCCAACCCCCACCTCTCTTGGGCAGAAATACACATCTCCCTCCCTCCTGACTGGGGTATTTCCAGGCTGCACAGCTCTCTGTCTACACTGTGAATTCCCCAGCAAAGTCAGACTGCATCAGCAGGCCGGCTTTGCTTTTCTCCTCTGAGAGGGCAAACAGTGCCATTGCCAGGGCCATAACCAGGGGGCAGGGAGGGGGCAGGCGGGCAGCCGCCCAGGGCACAAAACTGCGAGGGGCAGAAAAATGGGGAGAAAAAATGACGGAAAAAACTGCAGGGGTGCAAATATGCTTGCTCACCCAGGGCACTAAAATGCCTCATTACAGCTCTGGACACTGCCACAGTTGAACTACCACCCAGCTCTTTCTAGGTAAGCACATTGATTCTTAAAGTACAAGTATTACAGAGAGAAAATAAAAGAACCTACATGCATATTAATCAGTTTGCCAGAGGTCGCCTCCCCCCCCAAGGCCTCTCCACAAGGCCTCTGGTCAGTGTCAGCCCTTCCAAGCCTTCCCTAAGGATGAGGGGGGCCCCTTGGACAGTCTGTTCATTCGCTGGATCAGAAAGCAGGCCCTGAGTCAGTTTAAACACAGGTTATTTATCCAAAAACCCTTTCTGTGTTTGTTGGTGCCTGGAGACTCCAGTTTGAACCAGTTGCTATGAGCCGGCGTGCCGGGCCCCGATCTCCCGGCCGGAACACCAGGCCCCGCTCCCCCGGCCAAAGTGCCATACCCTGCTCCCCCGGCCGGAGCACTCGGCTGAGCATGGGGAAACCCCCGACCCCACTGCCCCGGCCGGAGCGCCGGGTCCCGCTCCCCCGGCCGGAGAACAGCAGAACAGTGGGAAGGTTTGGGCTTTTTTTCTTTTAAAACGGTTTTTCTTTGTCTTGTTACTGCAGCTCTTTATTTTATTAGTTACTTTTAGCTTTTCTCTGCAGAGTTCTGGGTACCACACTGTCATATACTGAACATATACTGAACATCCGCTACTTGTTGACAAACCCAAACTGTAGCCATGTGGGTTTGCTGAATTTAGTCTTTTGTCTGATTCATTTGTAATAAGCAGAGGTAACAAGCAGGTCTTCTGGTACCCTGCCCGTCCAACCACCAAAACAGAAAGCCAGGATGATGGGGTTAATGAAGCTTAGGCCCCATGTGATTACAAGTGCCATCAGACTAAAAAGATAACAAGATATGTAAGGGGAAGAGGAGACAAAGGCATGCTACCATGGTACAGTCCTAGGCCTGCAAAAGTCACCAAGGTGGGTAGCCTGGGGAGAAGAGAGAAAGAGCTCAGGAGAACCCAAGTACAAGCTGGGGAGGTTGTCCTAAGGTTATCAAGGAATTGGCTGAGTTGAGAAATGTGGCTGATGGAAATAAGCCTCATGTTCCTTTGACAACACCAGCCATTTAGCGTAATGGACTGCAGGGCTACCTGTGCTGATATCTAAAAGTTTGGGTTTGACAACAAGTAGCAGGTGTTCAGTATATGACAGTGTGGTACCCAGAACTCTGCAGAGAAAAGCGAAATCCCCGGAATGTTCTCTGGATCGGTTCAGAGCAATCCAGGAGCCAAGGCAGTTCCTCGTGAAACTAAATCAGCATCCCATGGCTGCACACTGCTCCTGGGTTCAGTATTGTATCTTCAAATGTATACTATCTCTGAGTGCAGGTGCACACACACAGACTTTCAAAATGGCCCTCATTGTCATTTCACCACCCATTTGCCAAAATGTACCAAAGTATGTCCAACACCTTGGGTGCCCTGAGAAATTTTTACACGTCCATCCCTGTGGAGCCATCCCCACTGCAGCTGCTGGCCCCAGTGCCTTGTCCACCCAGTCTGTGCCATGCTCATCCCTCACCTTCTAGCCCTGCCCACACAAGTGCAGTGTCACTCCCCATCCCTGCACATGGTGCAAACCTCCAACATGGGTGAAAAGTGTCCTCTGCGGTTGGTACTACACTGAACAGAAGTGTCAACCACCAGTGTGGGATTTCATCTACCCCTACACCAAACCAAAGAGGGGCATTTGCATGAATTGTCTCTCAGCTCAAGCAACTACCTGAGTCCCACTGCAAAGTAGGTGCAGATCTCCTCTGACTCATTCCCCTCATGATCAGTTGGGTTGGTGCAGACAGGACTGGAACTCCTGTGGCCCCCACATGCTCAAGAGTTAGCTTCATCTTACTAGAGGCAAATGTAATATACTGGCTTGGTGAGCATGATCATGTCTTTCACTAGTGGCTGGTTTACTCTGAGGAGAATAGTGTATCTAGGTTCTTACATGACCGCCATCAACAAAGCCTTTGAGTGTTTGTTACAGACTTACAGCTAATGGTGTCTCTTCTTTGGGGCCTGCTCCTTCTCCCATCAGCCTCGATGGTGCAGAATCAGGCTCCTAGTGCAAAGGGTGTTGGGCTGTGTTCCTGTTATGTTCGGGGAACGCGCACTGAGGAATTACATAAAACACTCTTTCTGCAAGGTTGCAATGTCACTCTCCTTTATTTCTTAAAATCCAGAACCTTACCATACAAGAACCAAAAACAGAGAGTGACAAAGCTGGCTGCTCCCTAAGACAGAGGCACAACTCATGTAATAGCCTGCAGATAAGTTACCATGCAGCTTTCTAAGCAAGCACATTTAGGCTTAAGGTTTGCTGGACAAACCAAAAAATTGAAAAAAAAAATAGCTTGAGGTTGGCATGAAACAATTTTTTTCAAAAAACTTTTGGAGAACAAAAAAAGTTGAAAAAATTGCATTTTGAAGTGCTGTGTTCAACCTGAAAGAAAACATTTTGTTTCATTTTCAAGGTGTTTTTTAAACCTTCTTTAACAATAACATTGAAGTAAAATTTGAAATGAAAAGTTGTTTCGTGACACAATGCTTTGTTTAGAAAATGTTGAGAACAAAACATTTTGATCTTTTTGTTTGGTTTCCCCAGCCAAAACAATTTCTGCACAAATTTGCTAAATGTGTTGATTCACCCAAATCTGCACCTTTCAGCCAAAAAAACAAACAAACAAAAAACATTTCATCCAGCTCTTGTCAATGGTGCTCGAACCCCCTAAGGAAAACTGTGCGGCAGAAGACAGAAATCAAAACTAAGTCTGGAATAGAACTAAGGGAGCAGATGTTATCTAAAAGGTGTATGCACACATCATCTTATGGGGTTCTAAATAGCCCCAGACCTTTGGCATTTGGGGGCCTGTGTACAAAGTATCTGTGCCAGGTATATGGAAAATCAGCAGCTATGGCATGTGCCTACAGGACCGTTGAGGAGTTTGGAGCTGCCCAGGGATGAGGGTGTATCCAAGTCATTCTATCTCTACATCTCTTTTAAATGCAATTTTCTGCTGATCAGTGTCCTTTGGCCTCTTGATAGGCTGTATTTTAAGCTCACAGCCTTGATTCAAACTGGAGCAGAGGTGATCTGAGAGCTCAAAAAACAATGTCCTGTCATGCTCTGCAAACCATGTTCTCCCTCTAACACCTGGTAATGATTCAGAGAATTTTAATGTTTGATTTTTATATTTCAGTCATAAACAGTTCTACAAACATCCTCCCATGCTGGCCCCTGTGGGTATGTGTACACAGCCCTGGGCAGCAGCCCCCTCCCTAGGCTTCACAGCCTCAGCTCCAGCCCAAGCTGCAACTTCAAAGTGCCGTGTACACAGCTGTTTTGGGAGCGCTAGTGCAAGCCCCGCTAACCCGAGTCGGTTGCCCCAGGCTGGGAGGCTCACTGCCATGGGCTGGGCAGACATTCCCAGGGGCAGACATTCCCAGGGAGGCAAACAGATACGCGGCCCTCCCGTTAGCCTGTTTCTGTGACACACATTGTGCCTCTGCAAGAGTGGGACATCTTACCCTTGTACCCCCAAAGCTTGGGGAGCTCCCTGAAGGCTGCCAGGAATCCCTGTTGATGCCTATAGACCTGCCTCAGCCACTCCCAAACTCCGGTTTGAGACCTGGCACAGCTAGATCAATGGACTGTTGTTTGTTCGCCCCTCGGGGAGGACAAGACTTGGTCTCCTGGGATGGAAGGAGGATCCAGTGGTTAGGGCCCTGAACTGGGGCTTGGGAGACATGGGGCCTGTCTCCACGGCACTTTACTCCACACCAGATGGATGTACATTTAGTCTGCATTAGTGTGTCTCACACCAACGGGTCCACTTGACCCCTGCTGGCGTGTCCCAGAACTTCCCTGGTGCATGTTAGCATCGCACTGTTGGAAATGGCTCTACCATGGAGCTGTGCTGACTGGGCCCAGCGAAGGGTCTGGCCACCTTGTACTCGTTGTCTGTAGAGTACTAGTTCTGCTGCAAACAGGGCCTTTGGGACAAATGGGCCGGCTAAGGAATTTGGGGTCTGTGAAATGCCATAATTGAATGGACTAGATGCAGTGACTCTATGGTCAAGAGGGAAACAACCAGGTGAGAGGTTGATGGATCATAGCGTGCATTTGCCTGAGTTCCCAGAGCCATCGCAGGCCAATAATACATAATGCAGAGTTGTGAAAAGGCTGTGATGGGGCAAATTACTGCAATATCCTGAGCAAACCTTATTAAATTGAGTTTCTGTTATCATTGTGGGCTGGGATTGTATGCACTCCTTGGGGGAGGGGAGCACAGCCCTCCAGACACTAACAACAGTGTGTGTGGGGAGAAGGGGGGGGGTTAGGTAAAGTCACTCAGTTGTAACACCTCCAGAGAGATCCTGTCCCCTAGAGAGAGGCTCATAGCAACTGGTTCAAACTGGAGTCTCCAGACACCAACAAACACAGAAAGGGTTTTTGGATAAATAACCTGTGTTTAAACTGACTCAGGGCCTCCTTTCTGATCCAGCGAACGAACAGACTGTCCAAGGGGCCCCCCTCATCCTTAGGGAAGGCTTGGAAGGGCTGACACTGACCAGAGGCCTTGTGGAGATGGGGGTGGAGGCGACCTCTGGCAAACTGATTAATATGCATGTAGGTTCTTTTATTTTCTCTCTGTAATACTTGTACTTTAAGAATCAATATGCTTGCCTAGAAAGAGCTGGGTGGTAGTTCAACTGTGGCAGTGTCCAGAGCTGTAATGAGGCATGTTAGTGCCCTGGGTGAGCAAGCATATTTGCACCCCTGCAGTTTTTTCCGTCATTTTTTCTCCCCATTTTTCTGCCTCTCGCAGTTTTGTGCCCTGGGCGGCTGCCCGCCTGCCCCCTCCCTGCCCCCTGGTTATGGCCCTGGCAATGGCACTGTTTGCCCTCTCAGAGGAGAAAAGCAAAGCCGGCCTGCTGATGCAGTCTGACTTTGCTGGGGAATTCACAGTGTAGACAGAGAGCTGTGCAGCCTGGAAATACCCCAGTCAGGAGGGAGGGAGATGTGTATTTCTGCCCAAGAGAGGTGGGGGCTGGGGAGCCAGGAGCCTGAGGGTGGTGCCTTGGCTGGACCCCGGAGGGGGAACACGGGTGCAGTTGCCATGAAGTGTGACAGTTGCAATGGCAATAAGCCACCCTACTTTGCTTTTTGCAAGCTGGGTAGTTCTTGTCTCTTCTTTCCGGAGCAGACTTTTTGTTTTCTCCACTCACTCTCAGCTCCCTTTTTACCAAATTGGGAGAATTAAGATTTAAAATTCTGCTTGTGGCCTTTATAAAAGAGATCGCTGCCCTGATGCAGGGAGTTCAGATTCAGAAATAGCTTCTCATGCTGATCACTCTTTACACACTCAGCTGCTGCTGATACCCTCTGAGAATGCAGTGGAGAACTGCTGTGGCATCATCTCTCAGCATGATGCTGTCCCTGCCCCCTCTCTCATGATGGGTCTGGGGTCTGGGGCCAGTCCGGAGGTTCCGCCACCTAACCCTGAAGTTAGGAGTTCAGCTGTAATGGCGCTGGCTAGGGGGCTCCTTCCCGGAAGTTACTCAGGTCTGGCCTTGCACTCTGTGCCTTTAGCAAAGAGGTCCCTATAGCCGGGGGCTAGTGCCATATAGGTCCTTGCCAGCAGGGATTCAGTCCTTGGACACGTGTCAGATAAAGGGGAACGGGGAAAAAAATGTGTGGCAAGATGTTTTTTCCCTCCCAGGCTTCTGGGTGGGGCTCAGGCTGGTGCTGTTTGTGAATTGTAAGAGGAACCTCTAGATCAGTGATACTCAGACAGAGGTTCATGAGCCCTGAGTGGCTCTTTAATGTGTCTCCTGCGGCTCTTTGCAGCACATGACATTAAAGTCCCGTGCGATTTAAGTTAATAACTGATCAGGATGCTTTTAGTATGTTATTAATAAATTAAGTTATCATCTTGTGCAAAGTTATTAACTTATTTGTTGTGAGATATATATATATATATAGAGAGAGAGAGAGAGAGAGAGTATATTTCCCCTCTCATACTATTTAAATATGAATAGTACTATAGTAAATGAAACCATGAACTCACACTACAGTGGCTGTTTTGTTAATTTGGCTCCTGAACCACTGAGATCTGCGTATCACTTCCCTAGATACTCGTGCCTGACCCGTTTTGCTGCCAACATCACCTGGTAAAGGGTTACATACAGATATGGAGGTGTAATGCAGCAAAATGTGACTGAAAGTAAGACCAAAACTCTGTAGCTGTGTACAGCTACACAAATACACAGGGATACTATATGCCCAATAGCAGGCAAGGATGGCAATTCCCTCCCTCGCCCCCAGTGCCAGGACTGGAGCCCTCCTCTTAGCTGCCAGGAAGAAGATGGAGGCATAATTCTTCCCCTCACAACTATGTGTGTATGTGTGGCTTCCCCTCAAGATTACAAAAATCATGAGCTCGTCAGTGATGGTTCTTCTAAAGCTGCCTCCTGATGCATGAACTCACCTGGATGGGAAGAGGCTTTGCACCTGTCTCTTGTTCATCTGTGTACTGGCAGTGTCATTATAGAATAAGTATAAAAATAAAGAATTAGAGTTAGCTGAAGCTTGGTTAAGGAGGTGTGTCTGTGTCTGTTTCTGTGTGTGTGTTGTAAAGAAGGCCCCAATCATTGAGTAAAAAGGGCCATGAGAATAATAAGTAGTATTACTTGCAGTGTGGGAAAGAGGTATGGTACCAAAAGTAACTAATAAAATAAAGAACTGCAGTAACAAGACAAAGAAAAATTGTTTTAAAAGAGAAAAGCCCAAACCTTCCCACTGTTCTGCCAGCAAGCAAGGAGTGGGTGAGAAAATAAGGAAGGAAAGGCTTTGGAAGAAAGGAGGTTGTAAATCTTATTTGGATCAAGACTGGAAATAAGGATGAATTGTCTCAAATGATTTCGTTAGCTGAAGTCAGAAATTGGCAGTGACATCACTTGTTTGTTAAAGGATATAAAAAGTCAAATCTTAAAGGGTTCATTGCTAATACCTGCCTGACCATGTTGAAGCCAACTAGTATGGGTCTAAGCACCCCGGGATTAGACCATTTGTAAGTATCTTGATCAAATGCTTATAGAAGTTTGGATGTAATAAATTGCTTGTTAGGTTTTTTAGGCATGTTTAGAGCAATTAAATAATTATAGTGGCCTTTGGATTTAATAAAGAAACGTATGATGAAATTAGTGATTGGTGATTCCCCATATTAATATTAATAATTTCAAATATTATTAATAATTCCAACAGTCATCTCAATGCTCTTTACGCCTTATAAAATAAATTTCACTTGCACTCTGTGGACATGTAGCCACACTCCCTTTGTCCCTGCCTGTCCCAGCCTTTTATAGATGTGGCGGACTGCTAGAAATAGTGACTTGTGGCGACGAAAAAGGAAGGGAGACAGAGCGCCAGGTCGTGGTAGCTGAAAAGCCTCCCAGGGACTTTTCACTGGGGTTTTTATTATTTTACTTCTCTATTTACAACACTTATAAGTGGTTGAATTTCTGCGCATAGGAGGAGCATACAATACTCATCAACATGACTTAACAAGGTCATATTTTGTGCACGTGAAAGCGAGCAGCGAGGGTGATGATTAGGTCAGCCAATAAGTTTTTAATCACAGGCGTGGGGGTGTAGGCCGCTCCGGCCTTGCAGCCACGGGCGCAGTGTGCCGCAGCCGTGAACTAGCAATTCGGGAGCTGTGTGTCCCTACATTCCCTCCTTTTTTGTTTTAAAAGCGATGTTTAGATGGGGCACTCTCGCAGGGTCGCATACACAATGCTACTAGGCTAGGTATACATTGAACGAAGCAGCACAGTGAAATACTAAGGATCAAAATTAGGACTTTATATTGCAAGAGGGTTTTTATTCACTTGGAAGGTAGCTATGACTAGAGGTAATCTCACCAAGGAGGGGAGATATCTTGGCGTATGGCTTGGGCATATTGTTTTAACATATTAAGCTGCTGCTGTATGCGATTGTCATTATACACTTTTTTAATAAAATAACTTTTATACAGAGCTTTGGAGCAACAAACCAGGACGAGCACACTCACTTTTGAGGAGTCCAACAAAGTTCAGGAGGCTCACAGTGGCTTTGAGGCAAGGGGTGAGACCTACAGCAGAACTTGGAAAGGGCCTTTCCCGTGTGGAGCCAAAGCAGTTTTTTGTTGATGGACTTTACGTAGACTCGGTCTCCTTGTTTCAATGAATGGCAGGGCTGCTAGGGTCTTTGGGTAGCACTTCTTTTATCTGTGAGAAAAGAAACCTAACACATTTCATTAATGCCTGGCAGTGTTTTGCAGATCTCATAGTTGCTTGGGCACATTCAGGCCCCCCCTTTTCTTGGCTGTCGGCCAAGTTTTAGCTCTGGGCAGTGTCCTTGGATGGTGCTAGCATCTTATTTTTGGACTGAGCTTGTTAGCTATATTTTTTCTTCAGTTAACTTGTTCTGTTCTTTTTCTTGCTCTCCTTCTTGGCTTCTTTTAACTTACAAAGGAAACTTTTACTTTTTACTTATACACCTTTTCCCAACAATGAACACATACACATGAAGATATTGCCAGGGGGCAAAGGTAGGAAAGTGTGTAACGTCCATCTGCCAGAGCTGATTGGCCAAAGTACCGCGAGGGTTGACTTTTAACTCCGGGCTATTGGATAGAGATGCACAAAGGTCACACTGACGAACAATGGCTTGCGCCTGATGTAATGGGAGAGTGAACTGTTTGGCAAGTTCCTCACGCTGGGGGGAATGCTGAGGCAGGGTAAAACGGACCTGCCAACTGCCCTGCTCTTGCCAGCTGACCGCACCCCGCGCAGGGGACCCATAGGCTGTATAATTTTGTTAATGGCGCGAAGATCCTGCTGGAGGCGCCATTTGCCAGATCTCTTTTTAATAACAAATACGGGTGTATTAAATGGGCTAGTGGATTCTTCTAAATGCCCTGCCTGTAGCTGGTCATTGACCAAGTGCTGGAGGGTCTCCAGCTTTTCTAAAGGAAGCGGCCACTGCGCAACCCAGATGGGCTCGTCAGTGAGCCAACGGAGGGGGAGGGCCGTACGCCTAATCATCAATATGGATGGTGGCAGCAAACTGCGTTAATAAATCACGGCCCCACAGGTTGAAGTCGATGGGGAGAATGATGGGCCGGATACGGGCGCGGCGGGTGCCCTGGGGCGCCCTAGCCTCCAACCATTGGGCACTCCGTTGTGAGTCCTGCACCCCGCCCACACCCCAGACAGCTGGAGCCTGCTCCGTGGGCCAATGGGCGGGCCACTGCGTGGCGGCGATGACGGTGATGTCTGCCCCAGAGTCGATGACACCCTCGAACGGCTGATCGTCAAGGCAATAAACGCGTTTAGGTTGGGGTGATCCAATGTCTTTAACGACCGC
>NC_048306.1:51723623-51809022 GCF_013100865.1 Trachemys scripta elegans | reverse complement strand
CTCCAGCTTTTCTAAAGGAAGTGGCCACTGCGCAACCCAGACGGGCTCGTCAGTGAGCCAACGGAGGGGGAGGGCCGTACGCCTAATCATCAATATGGATGGTGGCAGCAAACTGCGTTAATAAATCACGGCCCCACAGGTTGAAGTCGATGGGGAGAATGATGGGCCGGATACGGGCGCGGCGGGTGCCCTGGGGCGCCCTAGCCTCCAACCATTGGGCGCTCCGTTGTGAGTCCTGCACCCCGCCCACACCCCAGACAGCTGGAGCCTGCTCCGTGGGCCAATGGGCGGGCCACTGCGTGGCGGCGATGACGGTGATGTCTGCCCCAGAGTCGATGACACCCTCGAACGGCTGATCGTCAAGGCAATAAACGCGTTTAGGTTGGGGTGATCCAATGTCTTTAACGACCGCTGCTACTTGCGGGTGAATAGTGCGCTGGCTGGTGGACCCGAAACCGCCGGTTCGGGGGACGTTTCTTCCCCCTGCCGGAAGGGAGTAGGGCACAAGTATAAGTTGTGCCCAGGCATCTCCCTGAAACAGTTGTTTTGGCAGATGACTCCACAGCTGAACGTGGATAATTCCACCATAGTCTGAGTCCACCACCCCAGGCACCACAAACAAGCCCTGCTTGCTGGCGGACGAGCGGGGCAGAACAAGGCCCACCGTGCCCTCCGGCAACGGGCCCTGAATTTGAGACGGCATAAGGAGGACCTCCCCAGGGAGAGTTATATCCATATTTTTCTGATTGACAAGGTCAATCCCCGCACTGCTCCTTGTAGCGGCGGGAACATCGTGCACGGAGAGGGGCGCGGCCTTTGGCCTCGGGCTGGTCGCAGGCCCGACTACGAGTTTCCCGGGGGGTTGTCCTGGCTGGTTGTTAGGGCCCGGTTGTCACCTCCGGCTGAGCGACACTGCGCCGCCCAATGGTAGCCCTTTTTGCATTTGGGACACAACGTGCGGGGCTTCTGGCCTGCTTGGGGTTTGTTTCGGAACGCCCCCCCCCGGGGGCCCGGCACTCCCGCCGAAAATGCCCGGGCTTTTGGCAATTAAAGCAGTTCCCCTGAGGCTTCTGCCCCTTGTGCAGGGCAGCAGCCAATAAGGCCATCTGATGGGTCTGAGTGCCTACGTCAGCACACGCCTGTAGCAACTGTGCCAGGGTGTACTCCGGGCGCCCGACCACTGCCTGCATTGCACGGCGGCAATCTGCATTGGCGTTTTCATAAGCCAGCTTTCTCATAAGCTCAGTTTGGGCCTCCGGGTTGTCGATCTGCCTTTGGACTGCCTCTTGGAGGCGGTCAATAAACTGATGGAACGGTTCGGCGGCACCCTGCCGAGTAACCGCGAAAGACTTAGAGGACTCGCCCGTAGCGGGAACCCTACGAAACGCCCGACGGACGCACTGACCAATAATGGGATAAGCCGCTTGGGGCGTGCCCACCGCCTGCTGGGGGATGCTCGAAAACTGTCCCATGCCATATAACTGCTCAGCGAGATAGGCCCCCCCACCCTGTGCGGCCGCCGCAAGCGCCTCTCGCTGGTACTCGCTATCCCACACAACGTATTGCGCGGGAGACAGCACCATGCGGCACACATCTTTCCAGTCTTGGGGGACTAACCAATAGCCGTTCGACACACCTTCCAAGATCCCCAGGGTAAAGTTAGACCGCACCCCGGTCTCACGAACCGCCTTGCGGAGCTCACGCAGAACCGAATAGGGGAGTGCCTGCCAGTCCACGATCTGCCTCCCGTTACCGTCATCCTGCCAAGAGACGGGGAACGCCTCAAACCCACAGCTGGATTCCTCATAGGTCAAGAGACCGGCCTCACGCGCTCGCCGCACCGCCGCAGCAACAACGCCCCCCCGACCGACAGGTGGGCGGGGGGGCGCCGCCGTGGGCGGCGGCGCAGGGAGGGTCAGCTGTGGGTAAGAGGGGAGCGGTCCATCACCTGGGGGCAAAAGGGAGACCGGCTTGGGACCATCGGGGCCGACCCCCTCCAGCGCCTCCTTACAACACTGCCAGAGCAGCAGGTGCTGAACCGGGGCACGGGGTTCACTATAGAGGGTGGTCCCAATCCGTATCCAATCAAGAAGCTGCAACGACCCGCAGTCCGGATACCCGGGGCACTGGTGATCTATTTCCCTTAGAAGGTCCTCGATATGAGCGACCGAGACAACGACACATGATCGTTGCCGTATAATCTTTTGTAACTCCCTTGCGTGCTCCTTCTGGGCACTGGAAAGTCCCCGCCCCATACTCACGAATCAGGGGCGGCAAATGGCCGCGGAGGTGCACTCGGCGTATCCAGCCGGTGAGCAGGGGGGATCACGTTGGGGTCACCAGATGTGGCGACGAAAAAGGAAGGGAGACAGAGTGCCAGGTCGTGGTAGCCGAAAAGCCTCCCAGGGACTTTTCACTGGGGTTTTTATTATTTTACTTCTCTATTTACAACACTTATAAGTGGTTGAATTTCTGCGCATAGGAGGAGCATACAATACTCATCAACATGACTTAACAAGGTCATATTTTGTGCACATGAAAGCGAGCAGCGAGGGTGATGATTAGGTCAGCCAATAAGTTTTTAATCACAGGCGTGGGGGTGTAGGCCGCTCCGGCCTTGCAGCCATGGGCGCAGTGTGCCGCAGCCGTGAACTGGCAATTTGGGAGCTGTGTGTCCCTACAGTGACTCTAATACAAGACACTGGGGGAGCTGGAACAAGAGGGAAGTGTGTTTGTGTGGTTTGCAAAGGACAGTAATTCATGCTCACCATGGTGAGGTTGCAGACAGCATGAAAAGCCTAGGATGCTCTTGGAGGTAAGAAGATGGCATAGCGGAAAGACATGGTCCTGGGGGCATGATCAAGAAATAGTTTTGTAGGAAGCTGCAGTGAATGTTTTGGATAATCTGTGTAAATGGGTCATACGTCTCTGAACTCAGCCCTGGCTTGATCCAGGGCCAGAGATTAACTGTGAGCTGCCTGTTCCTTGCTGGGATCCAGGAGTGGGTGCAAAGCAGGAAAAGCAGCTTCTAAGGAATATTTAATAAAACCACAGTGTAATTTTGGCATGTCTTTCAAGCTGCTGTTTCCTTCCACTTTATAGAAGGAGCAGGGCCGGAGGCGCTCCAGCTGGAAGATCGCTGCCGGGGGCTTGCGGAACTCCGCCCGGCGCTCCGGCCGGGAGATCGGGACCCAGGGCTCTGGCCATGAGATTGGGGCCCAGCGCTCCGGACGGGAAATGGGGACCCAGTGCTCCGGTTAGGGGGAGCGGGGCGGGAGGTCTCCCCGGACTCCACCTGGCCCTCCGGCCGGGAAATCAGGACCAGCCGAGGCTGGCAGCGGGTCACATCGCTCCGTGGGAGCTGGGCACGGGACTCCGGCCAGGGAAGCGGGGACGGTGGTTTTGTCGCACTCAGCCCGGCTCTCTGGTTGGTGGAGCAGGGCACAGAGTTCTGGCCGGGAGATTGGGACCCGGTACTCTGGCCGGCGCAGCGGGGCCCGGAGCTCCGATCGGGGCAGGGCGCTCCGGCAGGAGATCGGGACCAGGCGCTGTGGCCGGGGGAGCGGAACCCCAAGCTCCGGCCGGCGCAGCGGGGCACGGCGCTCTGATCGGGGCAGCGGGGCATGCAGTTCTGGCCGGGAGATCGGGACCCCACGCTCCGGTCGGGAGAGCGGGGCCGCAGGTCTCACCAAACTCCGCTCGGCACTCTGGCTGGGAGATCGGGGCCCTGTGCTCCTGCCGGGGTAGCATGGCTCGGGGCTCTGGCTGGAAAATCGAGACCCGACACAGCCCAGCCCGGTCAGGGGAGTGGGACCCAGTGCTCGGATCGGGGCAGCAGGGCAGGGCGCTCCGGCGAGAGATCAGGACTCGGCGCTACAGTTGGGGGAGCAGGAAGGGAGCTCTCCCCGCACTCCACCCGGTGCTGAGGCCGGGAGATCAGGACCCGGCGCTGCGGCCGGGTCAGCGGGGCAGGGGTTTCCCCGCGATCAGCCCGGTGATCCGGCCGGAAGAGTGGGGCCAGGTGCTCTGACCGGGGGAGCGGGGTCTGGGTCTCAGTCTGGGAGATCGGGGCCCAACGATCCGGCCACGGGAGCTGGGCCGGTGGTTACCCTGTGCTCAGCCGGGCACTTTGGTCGGAGGACCTGGACCAGGCGCTCTGCCCGTGGGAGCGGAGCACGGTGCTCCGGCCGGGTGATCGGGGCCTGGAGTTACGGCCGGGGGAGTGGGGAACGGCACAGCTACAGGGAGATCAGGGCCTGGCACTCCAGCTGTGGAAAGGGGGCCGAAGGATACTCCGCCCAGCGCTCCGGCCGGGGAAGCGGGACCCGGGGCTCCAGTCGGGGCAGTGGGGTATGGAGTTCCGGCATGGAGATCGGGGCCCTGCGCTCCAGCCATGGCTGAGCTGAGGGGAAAGCCCCTGCCCTGCTCCCCTGTCTGGAGCGTGGGGCCCTTGTAACGATGCTGGTTCTAGCAGGACCCAACTGAGAGTGCCAATTCAGGACAGATTGCTAAAACAGGGCAGTCACAGCCCAAGGCTGGTGTTTTTCCACCTCTAAGGCAAAACAAACCAGCCAGACAAAGAGGACTTTGGTCTCACCCCACCGGCTAACCACAAGTTACACAAGCAATTCCCTTAGACACTCCAGTTTCCCAGTATCACCACAAGTGCCACTCGTTATGGGGACAAATGGTTATGAAAACCAACATCCCAGTAAAAGAAAAAAGGTTCTCTCGATCCCAAAGGACCAAGCCCCAGACTCAGGTCATTTTACAAATCAGATCTTACCCACAAATCACGCTGTTGCCAATCCTTTAGAATCTAAAATCCAAAGGTTTATTCATAAAAGGAAAAAGAGTTGAGAGCTAGAATTGGTTAAATGAAATCAATTACATATAGTAATGGCAAAGTCTTGGTTCAGGCTTGTAACAGTGATAGAAATAAACTGCAGGTTCAAATCTAGTCTCTGGAGTACATCCCCAGCTCCGATGCGTCATTCAGTCTTTTGTGCAGTGCTTCCGTTTGTAGCAAAGTCCCTCCAGAAGTAAGAAGCAGGACTGAAGACAAGATGGAGATGAGGCATCAGCCTTTTATAGTCTTTTCCAGGTGTAAGAACACCTCTTTGTGCTTACTGTGGAAAATTACAGCAAAATGGAGTCTGGAATCACGTGGGCCAGTCCCTGCATACTTTGCTGAGTTGCAAGGCGTATCTGCCTTCTCTCAAAGGGTCAATTGTATAGCTGATGGTCCTTAATGTGCCATCAAGCAGGCTAGGCAGAGCTAACACCAACTTGTCTGGGATGTCTCCCAGAAGCATAGCATAAGTTTGAAATACAGACAGTATAGAGCCAATATTCATAACTTCAACTACAAAATTGATACACACATATAGACAGCATGATCATAACCAGCAAACCATAACCTTGTCTTAGAAACCTTATTTGACCCCCTTTATACAAGATTTGGTGCCACTACAGGACCTTGGTTGCAACCATGTTCTATATGGTCCCAGATTATGTCAATAGCATCACAGCCCCGCTTGTCCGTCCGGATCGCTGGGCGAAGCACAGCAAAACTCCTGGCCCCACTCTCCCGGCTGGAGCTCCGGGCTGAGCGCAGCGAAACCCCTGGCCCCACTCCTCCGGCTGTTGGTCACGGGCTGGATAAAAATAGCCTGCGGTTCGTAGTTTTCCCACTTCTGGCATAGACGGTTGAGGTCTGTCGTGCTGAATGGCCATGATCACAGTCTTCTTTTTAACAACTTTTTTTCATAGTTGAAGACTGTTTTCAGGGTCCCCTCTCCCGCTGCTTAGCTCCCCTGCCCGAACCTCCTTTTCTCTGGTCTAAACATGTCCAGCTCTTTCAACTTTTCCTCAATGGTAATTATTTCTAAACCTCTGATCATTTTTGTAGCTTTCTTCTGGACTCTCTCCATTTGTCCACCTTTCTTGGCGTAGCTCTGGAGGTCCGGGGTTCAGTAATCGGCAACAATTGAGATGGCCTTTGTGACATTTATCCTGCTTGTTCTCAGCCCAGAGGTGGTGTTGGGTGCAAGGCAGAGTCGTCCCTAGGGGCTGGCGAATCGGGGCAACCGCTCTGGGCAGGGCAAGTTCTAGGTTTTCTGCCTCCCCAAGCGGCAAAAAAAACAAAACAAAAAACCCCATGGCAGCGTGATCGCGCCGCTCCACTCTTCGGCAGCAATTCGGCGGCAGGTCCTTCGCTCCGAGAGGGACTGAGGGACCTGCCACTGAATTGCCGCCGAAGACCCAGACGTGCCACCCCTTGGTATTGGCCGCCCCAAGGACCTGCTTCTTTAGCTGGTGCCTGGAGACGGCCCTGGCTCTGGGCCCTGCGCTTTGGTTGACTCTCCAGCTTTGGGCCTGCTTTGAATGAGCCTGGTATAAGACAGAAAAATTCTAAGCAGCCTCCAGCGGTGTGGAGATCAACACCTACACACTGCCTTGTAATCACATGTATTAGCTCTGATGCAGTCCGGGCCAATGCATTCCTGGTGTTCCTCCACTGTGCCTTCCAGGGGGCAGAATGGGGCTCCCTCCCTGCTGGGAGCTCGCTGGAGGCTGCAGACCTTGTTATCTGTCCTCCACAAGAGAGGAAAACAGAGGCTCTTCCTTCACTTCCAGAGGCTACACTCAGGCCTTGGCTACACTTGAGAGTTACAGCGCAATAAAGCCGCCCACAGCGCTGTACCTCACTCCCCGTCCACACTGGCAAGGCACATACAGCACTGTATTTCTGCGGCTACAGCGCTGCTGGTACTCCATCTCCCTGAGAGGAATAAAAAGTATTGCGCTGCCACTGCTGTGCTGCGGCGACAGTGTGGCCTCCCAGTGCACTCTGATTGGCCTCCAGAAGTATTCGGCAGTATCCCACAATGCCTGTTCTAGCCACTCTGGTCATCAGTTCAAACTGTACTGCCCTGGCCTCAGGTGACCAACCATCAGACCTGCCCTTTATATTCCCCGGAAATTTTAAAAATCCCCTTCCTGTTTGCTCAGCCAGACGTGGAGTGCTCTCAGCACATCTTTCCAGGTGACCATGCCTCCACACACCAAGCGAGCCCCAGTATGGAGCAATGGCGAGTTGCTGGACCTCATCAGTGTTTGGGGGGAGGAAGCTGTGCTCCAGCCGTAGGAATTACGATACCTTCAAGCAGATATCAAGGGCCATGACTGGGACACTCTGCAGTACAGGATTAAAGTGAAGGAGCTGTGGAATGCCTACCGCAAAGCCCGTGAGACAAATGGACGCTTGGGTGCTCCCCCCATGACCTGCCAATTCTACAAAGAGCTGGACGCGATACTTGGGGGTGACCCCACCTCCACTCCGAGCACCACCATGGACACTTCAGAGCCGGGGGGGAGGAGGAGGAAAGCGGGAGTGAGTGTGCTGGGGCAGGGGGAGACACCCCGGAATCCCTGGAGCCATGCAGCCAGGAGCTCTTCTTGAGCCAGGAGGAATGTAGCCACTCATAGCAGCTGGTACTTGGTGGAGGACAAACAGAAGAGCAGGTTCCCAGTAAGCGGCTTTTTTTTTCCAGGAAGGAATTTTTTCGGGAGAGGAGGGTTAGGGCTGCATGCATGCCTAGATGTGGAATAACACATTGATGTGGTCTATCACATTGCGGTAATCGGCCTCGATAATCTCTTTGAAAGTCTCATCCAGAATGTGGGCAATGCACTTGCGCAGGTTTCTTGGTAGAGCCACTGTGGTCCTTGTCCCAGACAGGCTAACATGTCTGTGCCACTGTGCCGCAGGGGGCAGGCGGACCATTACTGCACACAGGCAAGCTGCATATGGGCCAGGGCGGAAGCCGCATTGCAGTAGAAGACCCTCCCTTGCTACACAGGTCACCCTCAGCAGCGAGATATCTTCCAGGATGAACTCCTGTGGAAAATGTTGGGACAGTGTTCAGTGTAGGTGCCCCCTGCAGCTGTTGGCTCTCCCCAAGGCACAGAAACCCAGAGGACAGTATAGCCCTGAAACAATCAGTCCCCCTTACTCACCATTTTGGGGCTCCCATGGGTTATGTGCGCTCTCTTTGGGATGGGAAAATTATGCTATTATGTAGACTGTGTGTGCCCTCCTTAAGTGCGGGGGAATCATTACTCTATCTGATATAAACAATGCTGCCTCTGTTAAGTGTTGCATTTTGGCTTTACAGATGCAACCTTGAGATCTCAGCCATCCATGTTATCACCGGCTGAAAGACTGCAAAAACTCCAGAAGAGACCGCGAAAAAGCAAAGAAGAGATGCTGCAAGAAGTGATGCATCAATCTTTTAAAGAGAATCAAAAAGCACAGGAGTGGAGGGAGAGCAAAAGCAGGATCTGCAAGGAAAATGCAGCGCACCGGAAGCAAAGCACGGATAGGCTGATAAGCATCATGGAGCACCAAGCGGACTCTATCCAGGAGCTCGTAGCCATGCAGGCGGAGCACTACTGTGCCCCCTCTCTGCAGCCCTTGTCCCAAAACTCTTTGCCTTGTGCCCCCATGTCACCTCCAACCCACTTTCCCCAACATCCGGGTTCTTATCACCACCAGCTGCCTTCAACACCTCTTTCTTCACCATCCAGCTGTGAAAACTATGACCCTTACCCACTGCACTTAACCCCCATCACCATGCAGTATAGTCATCCTGAAGTGCAGCCCTCATTGCACAGCATTCCAGACAGGACATATGCAAATCTGTGATTGTACCGTTCCCCACCCCACCCCCTTGCCCTTTCTGATTCCCAAACAGTTGTGTTTCTTTTCAATAAATGAATTTTCTTTTCAATAAATGGATATTTTGGCTTTGAAAAAAATTATTTATTATTGCATAAAGTAAAAGATACCTTAGCCCAGGAAAGAAACAGGCACTGCAAGTCTGCTTAGCAAACACAGATTCCTACTAACATTGTAACCACTGCACTTCATTCCCATGCAGGGCACCAGACATTACTGCTGGTTTTCTGCCTCAACTTGCTCCCTCAAGGCATCCCTAATCCTTGCAGCCCTGTGCTGGGCCCCTCTAATAGCCCTGCTCTCTGGCTATGCAAATTCAGCCTCCAGGTGTTGAACATCAGAGGTCCATGCCTGACTTGAATCTTTCACCCTTCCTTTCACAAATATTATGGAGGGCACAGCACGCGGATATAACCGCCGGGATGCTGTTTTTGGCCAAGTCCAGTTTCCCATATAGAGATCGCCAGCGGCCCGTTAAACGGCCAAAAGCACACTCCACAGTCATTTGGCACTGGCTGAGCCTGTAACTGTTCCTTGCTGTTGTCAAGGCTCCCTGTGTAGGGTTTCATGAACCACGGCATTAATGGGTAAGAGGGGTCTCCAAGGATCACAATGGGCATTTCGACTTCCCCTACTGTGATTTTCCGCTCTGGGAAAAAAGTCCTGGCCTGCATCTTCCTGAACAAGCCAGTGTTCCGAAAGATGAGTGCGTCATGCACCTTTCCGGGCCAGCCTGTGTTAATGTCAATGAAACACCAACGGTGATCCACAAGCGCCTGGAGAACCATAGAGAAATACCCCTTCCGATTAATGTACTTGGATGCTAGGTGGGGTGATGCCAGAATAGGAATGTGCGTCCCACCTATCGCCCCATCACAGTTAGGGAACCCCATTTATGCAAAGCCATCCACAATGTCCTGCACGTTACCCGGAGTCACAGTCCTTCTGAGCAGGATGCGATTAATGGCCCTGAAAACTTGTATCAACACGATTCCAATGGTTGATTTTCCCACTCCAAACTGGTTCGCAACCGATCGGTATCTGTCTGGAGTTGCCAGCTTCCAGACTGCAATAGCTACCTGCTTCTCCACCAGCAGGGCAGATCTCAATCTCGTATCCTCACACAGTCCCATGAAAGTGGTTTTTCTCATCCGAAAGTTCTGCAGCCACTGCTCGTCATCCCAGACTTGCATGACGATGTGATCCCACCACTCGGTGCTTGTTTCCCGAGCCCAAAAGCAGCGTTCCACGGTGCTGAGCATGTCCGTGAATGCCATAAGCAATTTCGTGTCGTACGCGTTACGCGACTCAACATCATCGTCGGACTCCTCACTGTCACTTTGGATCTTAAGGAATAGCTTGACTGACAAACGTGACGTGCTGGCGAGACTCGTCAGCATATTCCTCAGCAGTTCGGGCTCCATTTCCCACAGACCGAAACGGAACACAGCTCGCGCTGCACAGAAACCGTTGAAAGATGGCTTTGAAAAATGGCGCCAAATGTGGATGGAAATACAGGGATTGTTGGGATGCGAAGCGATGCATCATGGGGTGTTGGGACAGGACCCAGAATGCCCCGCACCCCCCACCCCCTTCCCACAACCCACAGCACCAGAATGGGAAGAGGTGCTCTGTGGGATAGCTGTGGGATAGCTGCCCATAATGCACCGCTCCCAATGTCACTGCAAGTGCTGCAAATGTGGCCACGACAGTGTGCTGGCAGCTGTCAATGTGGACAGACTGCAGTGCTTTCCCTACTCAGATATATGAAGGCAGGTTTAACTCACAGCGCTGTACATCTGCAAGTGTAGCCATAGCCTCAGGCTGTCTTTTCTCAGTCAGCAACATTGGCTTCCCCCATTGTGGTGGGATGTGTTTCCTGCCTTCCTCTTTATTCCTTGAGGAGGGGAGCTCCCAGCAATGAGTCCTTCTGCATCCGGTCAGGGGATGATCACTCCAAGCCCCAGCTCCCTCTTCAACCCCCTGCCAAGAGACCCAAGAGGGGTGAACAACCCCCACACTGGGACGGAAGGGGTTAAAGGACAATACTGGGCTCAGCTAGCCCCAAGCCTCCAACCCTGGAGAGCATGCGCCAACTGGAGACAGGGTTGAAAAGGGAGCAACCCAGCTCAGACGGGGGAAGGCTGAGGAGGAGTGCAGACGTACCCTGCAGGCTCCTGCACAAGGGGCAAGATACACCTCCCTGAAACACCAGGACTGTATGTTGAGCCTGGTTGGGGCTGACGATTTGGTTTTCTTTTGATTTTCTCTTTTTCCTTGTCTGGAACCACTAGCAGAGAGAGCAGTGGTAGGAAGCAACCCAGGGAGAGTAACACAGAGGGTCCCCCCTCCTGGGGTTAATGCTCCTGACCCTCCTAGGGCCCTGGGTTGTAGCCCGGTGGAGTGGGTGGGCCTGCACTGCCCTACCACTACTCCCCCAGGCAGAGTGGACACTAACCACTAGGTCACCTGGCCTACCGAGGACCCTACTACAGTCTCCCATCACTAGCTCTCTCACCATTCCTTTATAGTGAAGACAAGTCCCTTCAATCACCTTCCTCTTTGTCTGTTTAGCATGGACGTTGGGCTAGGCTGAAGGAAGCAGCTTTCCTTTTTTTTACTTCCTGTGGCCAAGGAGACCTGCCATGTTGTTTTCCTACAGCTGAGACTGGGTAGTTATTTTCTGTCCCTTTTGAACCTGCCCTAGAAGGCTGTGACCCTCCCCACAACCTCTAGCCGGGAGTGGTGCTCCTAATCCAGTGGGCTATTCCTTGTGTCTCTAAACCTGGTGACAGGAAGGGTATGTAGACTCCTCTTTACAAATCGGGTGTCTGTCTGTGCCTGCCTTTGTAGTGGGTGTGATAGCTGAAATGAGTAAGGGACATGTACCATCTAAACAGAACCTGGATGTCCTGATTTGAAGAGGGGAGGGACACAGAACAGACAAATACAACCCCTGCCGGAAGGTACCGTACCAACAACCAAGTCATAATCATGTATGAACAGGCAAACACAGGGCATAGGAGATCCAATAGGGAGTCTGGGACTGGAGGCTAGGAGACACCAGTTCCACAGAGATGCCGTCTACATGGCACCAAAGAAGAGGGACCTCTCTGCTGTACTAGCTTGTGGCCCTACGAGGCGGAGGCAGGGGGTGAAGAAAGGGTGCCAGCTAAAACAACAAGGGGATTAGGAAGATGTGACCAAGGGTGAGAAACATAAATCGCTGTAATTCCTTCGATACTATATATGGTGGGAAAACATTCCCATTAGTCCCCTCATACAGACAGAACTACCTACTCTTAATATCAAAGGCCACGTGTTCTTAATCTCCCAGAGTTTCCACTTTACATAAGAACATAAGAATGGCCCTACTGGGTCAGACCAAAGGTTCATCTAGCCCAGTATCCTGCCTTCTGACAGTGGCCAATGCCAGGTGCCCCAGAGGGAATGAACAGATTTCCCTATCTGGTTTGGGAACCAGAACCACTGGAGAGGCCCATGCACTTTCAGAGGGCTGGATTACACCCATCTGTAACATGTCCTTGATCTCCTTTTCTATTGCGGCTTTGGCTTGAGGAGCCATCCGGTAGGGTTGGGCTCTAATTGGGCGAGCATCAGTTGAGTTAATTGAGTTGTACGGCCGTTCTGTCTGTCCTGGGGTGGCTGAAAACATTGGCACAAAGCTGGTGCAAAGCTCCCGGATTTGTTATTGTTGCTTGCACCCAAGCGTCATGGAAAGGCTCACCTCTTCCACGCCACCACTGTTTTTTCCTTCATAGTAGACTCCTTCAGGCCACTCAGCGTCGTCTCTCTCCTGGGCTGTAAACTGGAGAACCTTGATTTCTTGGGAATAAAAGGGCTTTAGAGAATTAACATGGTATACTTTAGGTTTTAGGGTAGGGTCTGGGAATGTTTTGAGATAATTAACAACTCCCAAGCACTCTCGGACCATAAATGGCCCTTCCCACGATGCTTCCATCTTGTTGGCCTGGAGTGCTTTCAGGACCATGACTTGGTCACCTACTTTGAAGGAACACTCTCTGGCATGTTTATCATACCAGGTGTTTTGTTCTTGCTGAACATCGTGTAGGTTTTCTTGAGCAAGGGCCAGAGAGTTTTTGAGGATGTTTTGTAGGTTGGTTACAAAGTCCAAAATTGTTAGTTCCTGCAGAAGATGTAACCCCCTCCCATTGCTGCTTCACGAACTGTAATGGCCCCTTGTCACGGACTCACAGATCGTGCCCACTCTTGGCCCCGTGCGGTCTGTGGGGGCTTCCCCTTTCAGTGAGACAGCCCTTCTTGGGGGTCCACTCTCTCTCGGGGTTAGGCCCTGTGATGGGTTGGATCACAGAAACCACCTTGGGAGCTGCCACCTAATGTACCAAGACTACTTCTATTCCTGTTTTCCCTGCCAGCTCAGGACTTCAGCACCCTGTCTTGCTGAACCAGACACTCCCGTCTGCTCCAACACAGACCCAGGGTCTGAATTACTTGCCCCAAAGCTGCAAGTTTACCTGAAAACAGCTCACAGAAGTGTGCTTGTCTATAGCACTCATATGCCCAACTCCCAATGAGGTCTAAACCCAAATAAATCCATTTTACCCTGTATAAAGCTTATGCAGAGTAAACTCATAAATTGTTCGCCCTCTATAACACTGATAGAGAGATATGCACAGTTGGTTGCTCCCCCAGGTATTAATACATACTCTGAGTTAATTACTAAGTAGAAAGTGATTTTATTAAATACAGAAAGTAGGATTTAAGTGGTCCCAAGTAGTAACAGACAGAACAACATAAGTCACCAAGCAAAATAAAATAAAATGCGCAAATCTATGTCTAATCAAACTAAATACAGATAAGATCCTCACCAGTTCCAGAATGCTCCCTTTTACAGACTAATCTCCTTTTAGCCTGGGTCCAGCAATCACTCACACCCCCTGTAGTTACTGTCCTTTGTTCCAGTTTCCTTCCAGTATTCTGGGCGGGTGGAGAGGCTCCTTCTTTAGCCAGCTGAAGACAAAATGGAGGGGTCTCCCATGGGTTTAAATAGACTCTCTTGTGGGTGGAGACGCCCTCCTCACTTCTGTGCGAAGTCCAGCTCCAAGATGGAGTTCTGGAGTCACCTGGTCAAGTCACATGTCCATGCATGACTCAGTCTTTACAGGCAGAAGCCATTGTCCACATGGTATCTTGTATGTCTCCAGGAAGACTTCTTATGTGGATTGGAGCATTCCAGGGATGTATTGTTCCCCAAATGCTTCCTGATCGGGCACTTAACCTTGCTAATTTCTTCCTAAAGAAGTTGACCAAATGCCTCACAAAGCTTACTTAGAAATCAAGCAACTATACATAACTTTGAACACACAAATGGTGCCTACATACAACTAGGATGAACATAAGCAGTAGATCATAACCTTTACATAGATATGTTACATGGCATATGTAGCAAAAGCCTATTCCAGTTATATCATACATACATTTATAAGCACCCCCCATAAAGCCTTATGGGGTACACTGTCACAGGCCCCTCCACCTCCTGGAGCCACACCTCTCTGAGCCTTAGCACGTCTGTCTCTCTCCATGGGCCCCTCAGGGAGTCCACTCGCTCTGGACTCCCGGGGCCTCCACCCCCCGAAGGGGTTGATGCAACCCTGTTCTCTAGACCGGAGTGACTCTCAGCCAGTGTAAAACAGGAGGGTTTATTGAGCATTGAACACAGCACAGGAAACTCTCAGGGTCTCAGGCCTGGCCTCCCTCAGCACAGCAAATCCCAGTCTCCCCTGCATCCAGGTGGGCTCTGCCTGTTCCCCCTCTCCAGCCCCGAGCCCCCCGGCTTCCCAGATGGGCATCTCAGATCCCCGTCCCCAAACCCTGCCTCTGTCCATTGTCTTCTCTCCAGGGAAACAGGATCATAAACCTGGTCCCCTGGGCCTCCTCTCTTCTGTCCTCTGGCCCCCTCTGGCTGGAACCGGCTGTTTAGGTCACAGGGTCTTCTCTCCACAGCCCTTTGTCCTCCCACTGGCCAGAACCGGCTGCGACTCCTCAGCTGGGTCCTCCGGTCGTCAGGTCGCTGGGGTATCCATCCTCCCGGCCATCGGCTGGGGTCCCAAATTCCCTCACTGATCCTCTGTAAACCACAAACTCCCTCTCCCCTCACCTTGTTAAACCAGTAACACCCAGGGACACTGAGTCCTACTCCTGCTGCATGCAAACCATTGGAAAAACAAGGAAAACACAAGAAAATCCCCCACTTCGTCACACCCCTTATCTTCATGGCCATAAACGAGTTCAAAGGGTGAAAATCCCAAACTGGGATGTGGTACAGCCCTGTAGGCAAAGAGCAACTGCTGTAACACTAGGTCCCAGTCATTGGAGTGTTCATTCACAAATTTATGTATCATGGCCCCCAAAATCCCATTTTCCACTATCTCATTTGTTTGATGGTGGTAAGGGGTGGCAACCAAGTGGTTTACCCCATGAGCTTCCCAAAGATGTTTCATGGTCCCTGCCAGGAAGTTAGTTCCTGAATTTGTAAGGATGTTGGAGGGCCAACCTACCCTGGCAAAAATGTCTGCCAAAGCCTGGCTTACACTTGTAGCCCTGGTGTTGCTTAGAGCTACTGCTTCTGGCCATCAGGCAGCAAAATCCATGAAAATCAGTATGTACAGCTTTCCTCTGGGTGTCCTTTTAGGGAAAGGACCCAGAATATCCACTGCTACACACTGAAATGGATCCTCAATGATGGGGTGTGGCTAGAGAAGAGCCTTTACCTGGTCTTGGGGCTTTGCCATCCTCTGGCACACCTCACAAGACTGGACATAGGTAGAAATGTCCTTCCTCATCCCCTCCCAGTGGAATGACTTCCCCAAACTGTCCTCGATCCTGTTCACCCCAGCATGGCCACTAGGGTGATCATGGGCTAAGCTCAAGAGATGTTCCCTATACTTAGCTGGAACTACCAACTGTCTCTGAGGATGCCAGTCCTCCTTGTGCCCACCAGAAAGAGTCTCCTTGTATAAGAGTCCTCCTTCTACAACAAACCTGGACCTATTAGAAGAGCTGAGAGGTGGTGGGTCTCTCTGTGCTGCCATCCAAGCTCCCTTGAGGCTTTCATCCACTTCCTGCTTTGCCTGGAACTGCACCCTTGATGCTGGAGACATTATTTCCTCACTGGGTTGTGGACTTGGGTTTGGTCCCACTGGAAGCGACACAGGTGATGGGGATGTCTCCATCGACTGTGAACCACGCTCTGCTGGTGCACTAGGTGTATTTCAGCTATTGGAGCCTCTTGCACCAGTTTAGCAGCTGCTGCAGGTGCAGGCTCTCTGGTGCCCTTTGGTGCTGGCTCCCCTGACTCTGGTGGGGTTGCAAGCACAGGCTTTGGTGCTGACTGCTCCACCAGTTCCAATTCTTGGGATGGGTCTGGCTGGGTTCCAGGAACTGGTTCTACAACTATTGCCATAGACTCTGGTCTGGGGTCTGATTTTAACATCTCTGGCTGGGTTCCTGTAGGAGGCTCATAAATGCGGTGAGGTGTGGAGGCCTGTTTAGCTTGGCTGTGAGTGACCATCCCCACCCTTTTTGTTAGCCTCATGTGGTTGGCTAAGTCTTCTCCCAGCAGCATGGGAATGGGATAATCATCATAGAGTGCAAAAGTCCATATTCCTGACCAACCCTTGTAGTGGACAGGCAACTTGGCTGTAGGCAAGTTAAAACAGTTGGCCTTAAAGGGTGGCACCATCACCTGGGCCTCTGGGTCGATGAATTTGGAGTCCACCAGGGATTGGTGGATAGCTGACACCTGTGCACCAGTGTCTCTCCACACAGTAATCTTCCTCCCGCCCACAATCACAGTTTCCCTTTGCTCTGGGGGTATTTGTGATATATCTGTGTCTGAAGGCTCTTAGTGGGACTCCGGGGTGATGAGTTGCAGTCAGTTGGTGCTTTTGGGGAAGTTGGCCTTCACATGCCCCAGCTCATTACATTTGAAGCATCGCCCAGCTGAGTGTGGGCTGGGGTGAGGTGGATGGTTGGAGAGTGGGGTAGTGGGACAAGAGGGCATCGGGGGTCTCCCTGGCTGCATAGAGGGTTCCTCCTTGTGAGGTGGGGCTTTGGGCTGACCCATGAGCTTCCCACAGGCTTTTCATGGTCCCTGCCAGGAAATTAGTTTCTGAATCTGTAAGGATGTCGGAGGGCCAACCTACCCTGGCAAAAATGTCTGTTGGTGCCCGACACACACTTTTAGCCCTGGTGTTGCTTAGAGCTACTGCTTCTGGCCATCAGGTAGCAAAATCCATGAAAATCAGAATGTACTGCTTTCCTCTGGGTGTCTTCTTTGGGAAAGGACCCAGAATATTCACAGATACTCACTGAAATGGGACCTCAATTATGGGGAGTGGCAGGAGAGGGGCTTTGACCTGGTCTTGGGGTTTTCCCACTCTTTGGCATAGCTCACAAGACTGAACATAAGTAGAAACATCCTTGCCCATTCCCTCCCAGTGGAATGACCTCCCCAAACGGTCTTTGGTCCTGTTCACCCCAGCATGGCCACTAGGATCATCGTGGGCTAAGCTCAAGAGCTTTAACCGGTACTTAGTTGGAACTACCAACTGTCTCTGAGGATGCCAGTCTTCCTGGTGCCCACCAGAAAGAGTTTCCTTGTATAAAAGTCCTCTTTCTACAACAAACCGGGATCGGTTAGAAGAGCTGAGAGGCGGTGGGTTGCTCTGTGCCGCCGTCCAAGCTCCCTGGAGGCTTTCATCTGTTTCCTGTTCGGCCTGGAACTGTTCCCTTGATGCTGGAGACATCAGTTCCTCACTGGATTGTGGACCTGGGCTTGGTCCCTCTGGAAGCGATGCAAGTGATGAGGCTGTTTCCATTGACTGTGAACCGCTCTCCGCTGGTGCACTATGTGGTATTTCAGGCTCTGGCTGAGCCTCTTGTGTAGGGTTATCTGCTGCTGCTGCCAGTGCAGGCTCGCTGGTGCCCTCTGGTGTTGGAGTTGTAGATGGGTTTGCAAGCGCTGGACTCAGTGCTGGCTATGGTTCTGGTGCTGGTTGCTTCGCCAGTTCCGGTTCTGGGACTGGCTTTGGCTGGGTCTCTGGGACTGGATCCACTATGGCTGTTGCAGTCATTGGCAGGGGATCCAGTTCCACCACCTCTGTCTGGGTCGCTAGTAACACAGACGGGGCCCTGGTGGAAGGCTCAGGAACAGGGATAGGTGTGAAAACTTGCTTAGCCTGGCTGTGGGTGACCATTCCCACCCTCTTGGCTAGCTTCACATGGTTGACCAAATCTTCCCATAGCAGCATGGGAATGGGATAATCGTCATAGACGGCAAAAGTTCACATTCCTGACCAGCCCTTGTACTGGATAGGCAACTCAGCTGTAGGCAAGTTTAAAGGTTTTGACATGAATGGTTGAATCGTCACTTGGGCCTCTGGGTTGATGAATTTGAGGTCCACTAAGGATTGGTGGATAGCTGACACCTGTGCTCCAGTGTCCCTCCACGCTATAACCTTCTTCCCACCCACACTCACAGTTTCCCTTCGCTCTAAGGGTACCTGGGCCTGAGGACCTTGGGTGTGACTCCGGCATAATGAACTGCAGTCTGTTGGGGTTCTTGGGGCAGTTGGCCTTCACATGACCCAACTCATTACATTTAAAACATTGCCCAGCTGACTGGTTACTGGGGCGAGGTGGGTTGCTGGAGACTGGTGTGGTGGGATGATAAGGTGTCTGGGGTTTTCCTTAGGATGTAGATGGGGCCTTAGGTTGCTCCAGGTGATAGGGTTTTGTTTCGGGTTGCCCCTTCTGATATTTGCTCCAACTGCTACTATTTTTTTTCTTTTCTGCCACCTCCACCCATTTGGTTCCGATCTCCCCCACCTCAGTTACAGTTTGGGGCTCCCCATCTAGGATGTACCTTTATATTTCCTCAGGAACACCCTCTAAGAACTGCTCCATTTACATTAGGAGAGACTGATCTTCTAGAGATTTAACACTTGCTCCTGAAATCCAGGCATCCAATTTTTTACAATATGGTAGGCGTGTTGGGAAAATGCCACGTCTGGTTTCTACCGTAGGGCTCTGAACTGCCGACAGGCATGCTCAGGTGTTAGCCCCATTCTAATTCTGGCCTTTTGTTTAAAAAGTTTGTACTTGTTCATGTGTTCTTTAGGCATTTCAGTTGCCACCTCTGCTAAGGGTCCACTGAGCGGAAATGACTTTAAAAAAAAATTGGAAATAAAAAAAAAACAAAACAAAATTTGTTAGTATTCATTGAAACATTTTGAGTCAACCCCAAACAATTTTTTTATTAGTGTTGAGTCAATCTAAACATTTTGGCGACTCAAAACAATTTTCTCCTCTAAGTTTTTCAATTTGATTCTGCTGCTTCAGGTGATTTTCATCCCTTGTGTGTATGTAATTTTTGTTTGTTTGTTTTAAACTGGCCAAATTTAAAATCAAAATGCCATTTTGTCTTTTTGAAAATTGTTTTTTCCAAACAAAACCATACCTCAAATTTGACCCAGACCGAGTGAATAATTTCAGACCCTGAACAATTCATTTTTTGAGGGGCGGGAGGAGTACAATTAGGAGAAAAAATGATTTGCCCAGCTTTACACTCAGCTCTCTTGTATCCCCACTGGTCTTGCTCTGCTCCACTGCCTGTTTCACAATTGCCCCAGCATCAGCATAGGGGCTCATCAAAAAAGTGGAGGTATAAAGAACTGTGGGTCTAGAACCCAGCATTGCAGGGTGACCATCACCTCCATGTCATCAGTAGGAAGCTGGGCAAACTTTCACCTAACAATTACTCAGGGGTTAGGCAGTGCAGGATGTAATGCCAAAGAGGCCAGAGTGACAGAACCTTGCACCTGTCTGATTAGTCCACATCAGCTATTTAAATCAGGAAGTTGAGCTAGGGAGCGGTCAGAAAAACAGTGCAGACTGTGGCTTGCTACTGGCCTTGTCTTTTGCCCTGTCTTAGTTCTGCCTTTTACCCTGGCCTGGCTTGATCTTGGTACCCATCTCCTGGCTTGGCTCGGCTCGGGAACTGGTCCTAACTCCTTTCTTTGGCCCTGGCCAGGCTTAAGCTTAGCATCTGTCTCCTGATTTGGCTTGGTAACTGGTTCTGACTTCTGCCTCTGATCCTGGTCCAGCGGACACTACAGCCCTCACTGCCAATGCCTTGGCTGCTACAGGAGGAAAAAGAGTTAGCAGGCACATGGAAAGCCTCGAGGATGGGAAGAGTCCCTGGCTCTGGTCACAGAGGTGGCAGCTGCTGAGAGGGACTTGCAGTCATTTCAAAGATAGAGATTAGTGTTGAGCAGCTAGGAGAGGGGTCTGGGAAACTTGTATCTATTAAAGCAGAATTTCATGTTCATTAGATGCTGTCATCAGCACAAGACATTTTTATTCACCTTCATTGAGTGTCCTGGATACAAAACCAACTATTATCTTTATGGATCTGTGAGCACATCTATAATAAATGAAGTGGGGGGTAGTTCCCTTTTATGAGCACCCAGCCAGACAGTTAGCTGTAAAATCCCTCTTGATTTCTGGTCTCTGCTTGCTTTACCTATAAAGGGTTAACAAACCCACAGGTAAAAGAAAAAGAGTGGGTACCTGACCAAAATAGCCAATGGGAAGGCTGGAACTTTTAAAATTGGGAAATAAACTTTCCCTTTGTCTGTTGTTCTCTGGGCTGGAGGGACACAGAGCAGCAATGCTATAAGCAGAAATGCTGTGTAAGGTTTGAACCAGGTATGAAAAAGAAGAAATTATTTGGATAGAAAATGTTTAGTTTATTTCTTATTTTGGCTTGTGGATCTCCTCTGTGCTAACCCCTGATGCATTTGTTTGCTTATAACCTTTAAACTGAACCACCAAGGAAGCTAGTTTGGGTGCCTAATTTTTGGAATTGCTCTTTTAAAATCTAGCAGAGCCTAAGCTCCAGATGTATTTTTTTCCGTTTTGTTTTTAATAAAATTTACCTTAAAGAACAAGATTGGATTTTTGGTGTCCTAATAGGTTTGTGCATGTTGTTTGATTAGCTGGTAGCACAGCTAATTTCCTTTGTTTTATTTCTCAGCTCTTCCCCAAAGTGGGGGGGGAGGGTGTGTGTGAAAGGGTTTGAGGGTACCGCACAGGGAGAAATTCCCAAGTGTTCCTTCCTGGGTCCAAGGGTTGTTGTTTTTTTTCATTTGGGTGGTGGCAGCGTTTACCAAGCCAAGGTCAGAGAAAAGCTGTAAACTTGTGTCACGGAGTGTGGGGAAGTCAGGGTCCTGCACCCCCCTCTTCATGATTCACCATGACTCTAAGCCAGCCAGTCAAAAAGAAGGTTTATTAGATGACAGGAACACAGTCCCAAACAGAGCTTGTAGGTACAATCAGGACCCCTCAGCCAGGTCCCTCTGGAGGCAGGGGTGGGGCAGGGAGCTTAGACCCCAACCCTGGAGGGGTTCCCTCTGTTTCTCCAGGCAGCTTCCAACTGAAACTCCGCTGCAGTCATCTCCTTCCTCCCTCCCCCCAACTCCTCCTCCAGCCTTTGTCCAGTTTCCCGGGCAAAGGTGTCACCTGGCCCCATCCTCTTCCCAGCTCAGGTTACAGGCTCAGGAATCGTCCCTCACGTGAAGTCATCCCTGGTCCCCTGCTATCCCATCCCCAATGCAGACAGTCCCAGTAAAACTAGACGGCATTCCCAGATCAGTCCGCCCTGCTCCCTACTGCGTCACACTTTGGGAGTTTAATACAAGCTTGTAGTGGCACGTATTAATTTTGAATCCTTGCAGGCCCCCACCTTCTGCACTCAAAGTGCCAGAGTGGGGATTTAGCCTTGACAAAGTCTCACTCAGTCTAAAGTCTGATGCAAGCTGTAAGTATATTTTCAAGCAAAGCAGAACTGAAAAAGGTAATTTCTGGGCTTTTTAACAATCCGTTAGCTGTTTCACAACTAGTCTGAGCAGCATTTGCCTGAGCGAAACCTGGAGCTAACATAATAGTGCCAGGAAGGATTCGCCAGCTGTTGCTTAATTTGGAATAAACTTGGCACACTAAGTCCCAGAGAAGAATGCTGGTGTTAATCAACATAGCTACATTGATTGTAATGGTACTTCATGGATTTACACCAGCTGGGAATCTGTCACACTGATTTCAGTGGCGTGATGCTGATTTATACCAGTTGAGGATCCAGGCTGGCCTTCCAGCACCGGTAATGCTGCCCCTGGAAAGCACTGACCTGTGCCGTTACTGGGAGCTGGAGGGGAGGAGACCGAGGGTCTGTAGGACAGAATGGCACACAAGAGGGAGTAGTGACACTTTATTTCCTATATACATCCATCGGTAACCAAAATTGCAGTCACGTGCAGCATCTTTGGGAATCATATTGTAGTTTAGGTTTAAAACAGGAAAACGTCAACAGGCCATTGTATTGAGATGAGCCAGACAGTGTGGGCTGCAGAATATCCATAGTCCTTTGCGTCAATACAGGTGACATGTATTTGTGTGTTCCTGGTTCACAGGGGTGGGTTTCCTGCTGAACCTGGAATCACTATGGGGTGACTAATGCAAATTCCCCAACACAAGTTATACAAAACCCCAGCTTTTGAAGCTTCCTTCTGAGGAGAGGGGCAGTAGCTGGTGATTCCTATTACAGGAGGTCAGTGATCAAAAGTGAAAACTGTGTAAAGAAACAGCTGAACTGTTACCAGGTGGTCTGGTTCTTGACCTGAAACCTGATGTGAACTGGTAACCAGGACAGCAAACCCAATTGAAGATTCTGAAAGACTGACGCTCTGTGTTGGAGTTGGGGGGTGGCCTCCGGCCCTCTTTAGAATGTGTGTAGGTTGGTTGGTTGTTTTTTGATTTCCATGTTACCTTTTTGCCCTAAGAATAAAGGTGCTTTGCTATGTGAAGGCTAGTTGGTACCTGGGTTACACTGTTGTAGCCCCTGGGGAAAGGTTCACTGCAGGTGCTGGACCCTGGTCAGCCTGCTGAGCAAATCACAATGAGATGCAGGCAGACTGCCAGTCTAAACCCTGGTCTGGAGGGAGAGAGACGTGGTTTCTGCTCAAGGGAGGGGACTGCTAGAAAGCCAAACATTAAGTGGGTGCCCTCAAGGAAGACCAGGAGAGGGAGGGGTCAAAGGTGCAGTAAACCCTGAAACTGAGTCACCCTCCCTAGTAGCTACATAGAGTTGAAGTTCTATAGATTGTTTGGGGCCTTTCTGGGCACAGGAGGGGGCAGAGCCAAGATCAGCCCCTCCCTGGTCTCCATTGTACCTGGTAGATTTCTGCTAGGAAATCCCCACAGGAGTTAATGAAGCTGGAAGCTGCCCTATCTCCCCTGCATGGCTCTGTGTTAAATTAGATGGCTGTCCAAAAAGAAGCTGGTGCTATGACCCCTCTTTTGTGGTGCAGTATAGTTTTGTATATGGGGTGGGATGGAGAGGCTGGGTTCAGGAGTACCCATGGGACTAGAGAAATTGCTATAAAGGGGGTGCATAACTGGTTGAAAACCATGCTCAGAGTGGTTATCAATGGTTCACTGTTCAACTTGGAGGATGGGGTTCTGAAGGGGTCTGTCCTGCGTTTAGTTCTAGTTGATATTTTCAGTAATGACTTGAAGAGTGGAGTGGAGAGTATGCTCATAAAACTTGTGGATGACACCAAACTAGGAGGGATTGCAAGCACTTTGGAGGACAGGATTAAAATTCAAAATGATCTTGACAAATTGGAGAATTGGTCTGAAATCAGCAAGATGAAATTCAATGGAGACATGTGCATTACATTTAGGAAGGAAAAATCAAATGCACCACTACAAAATGGGGAATAACTGGCTAGGCAGTGGTACTTCAGAAAGGGATCTATGGATTATAGTGGATCACAAATTGAACATGATCCAACAATGTGACACAGTTGCAAAAAATGCTAATAGTATGCTGAGGTGTATTAACAGGAGTGTCATATGGCAGATATGGGAAGTAATTGTTCCATTTTAATCAGCACTGGTGAGGCCTCAGTTGGAGTACTGCATCCGGTTCTGGGTGCCATACTATAAGATAGATACAGCTAAATTGGAGAGTCTAGAGGAAAGTTAGAAAAATGATAAAAGATTTAGAAAACTTTAGAAAACTTGACCTATGAGGAAAGGGTAAACAAAACTGCACATTTAGTTTTGAGAAAAGAAGAGTCAGAGGATTGGGGGACCTGATAGTCTTTAAATATGTTGAGGCCCGTTCTAAAGAGGACTGATCAGTTGTTCTCCATGGCTGTTGAAGGAAGGACCAGAAGTAATTTGCGTAACCTATAGCAAGGAAGATTTAGGTTACATATAGGAAGAACTTCCTAACTGTAAGGATAGTTAAGCTCTAGAATAGGCTTTCAAGGGAGATTGTGGAATCCCCATCATTGGAGGTGGAAAAACACCTGTCAGGGATGGTCTAGGGTTACTTGGTCCTGCCTCAGTGCAGGGGGCTGGGATTATTGACCTTGCAAGGTCCCTTCCAGCTCTACATTTCTGATTCTAGGGCATTCTGCCATCTGTTTTATTGCAGTTCATTTTTATATGCCAGGGATTCCCCCCCCCCCCCCCAAAGTGTTGTAAAGTTACTCATTAAACTTTATTGCTTTGAACACTTTGAATGCAGTTACTGTTAGGACAGAAATTTTACCCTTCATGTTCCTTTTTTTCTGCACTCCCTCTTTTATTAGCCCCCCAATAATCCCCTTTGTCTTCATTTCCCCCTTCTACACTTCAAGGACAGAAGGGACCATCATGATCGTCTAGTCTGACCTCCTACCCTTTGCAGGCCACAGACCCTCACCCAGACATTCCCGTAACAGACCCTAACCTCTGGCTGAGTTACTGAAGTCCTCAAATCACGGTTAAAAATTTCAAATTACAAAGGATGCACCATTTACACTAGTTTAAACCTGCAAGCAACCTGTGCGCCACACTGCAGAGGAAGGGGAAAAATAACAACAACACAAAAACAGGGTCTCTGCCAAATTGACCCAAGGGAAAATTCCTTCCCAATCCCAAATATGATGATCAGTTAGACCCTGAGCATGAGGGCAAATGTCCTTCCTGGGTTTATTTTCTAAAAGCGGAAAATTGGGACTTGGCCCATTGAGTCATGACTAGCACACTAGGAATGGAAACATTTAAATTAGTCCCCAAGTGCAAATTAGTCCAGTTAAAAGGCAGAAAATTGTAGCCTACTTTGAAAAACTGCCTGAGTTCAGGAGACACAGGGCCTCCTGCCCCACCATTACATCAGTGTAACTCCACTGAAATCAAAGATGTTACCCCTGTGTAAAGCTGGCATAATGTAGCAGGAAATCAGGCCCAGATAATTCTTGCTGTAACACAGTACTTGTAAATGTATCACTCTGAAAGTGACTTTCACAAGAATGCATTTCCTTAAATAAAAATATGTGACAAACAATATTTCTGCTGACGTCATCTTAGGAAATTACACTCAAGTGAAATTTAGATGCACGGTGGCCATAGGTGAATAGAGCAGCAAGAGGCCCCTTGGTGAAGCAACCAAGAAATCTGTGGAACTGTTGAAAAAGTGTGTGTGTAACGTTGACAGACCCCAGTCATTGGGACCAAACCTGGGGCTTCTGGAGCTTAGAGCATGAGACTCATTTTATCTCTCTCTTTAAGTGGTCTCAGTGCCACTAGATGGGACAGAACACCACACCCAGGAGGTGTGTGGGTTACATACTTCACCTAGCTGAGGAAGCACGTCCTGAGCTTCAGAGACTTCCCAGTTGAAATCCCAGACAAGCCCCCACTTGTAACGCTGATAGACCCTGGTTGTCGGCGGGCAGGATCGAACCTGGGATCTCTGGAGCTTAGTGCATGAGCCTCTACAGCATGAGCTAAAAAGCCAACTGCCTCTTAGCTAAGGCTATAGAGCAGTTCTTCCCGCCCCCCCCCCCCCTTGGTGCTGCTAGGTGGGACAGAACACCACACCCAGGCGGTGTGTGGGTTACATGTGCACATAGGGAGGTGAAGTTCTGAGAACTTTACTGGTTTTTCAAAATGTTGATGAAAATGTCATCAAAATTTTTAATGGGGGAGGGGGTGTCTTAAAAAAATTCAAACTATTATACAAAAATATAACAGAATTTGAAAAACTTCAAGCAAGTCTACAAATCTGTAGTATCTTAAGTTGTTTTGATTCTAGGGATGCATGACAAAATGGTTATTTAAACTAGGCGAGGCTACTGAATCTGGGCTGTTTCCTCTTGGGAGGTGATTTGAATTACATGCTGCAGTGAAAAATCACTGGGATTCAGCCTGAGCTCTGTGGAAGGAGAGCAGGATGTTGAAGAGATGGAGGTGAGATCTCCTTAGCTTGATTTTTTTTTTTTATTAGATTGGTTGCTTGCTGGGATTCTAGAAGTGCTGCGGATCTCTGTTCCATAGTTAATGCTGTGGACTCATATTCTTCCTGGCTAGTGGGGAAGTACTGGGTGTTTTGCTGATGGAGATTGTCAGAACCTCCTTTAAGGTGGGCAGGCTGCCAAGTGTGCATAAGAAAATGTGTGTGTCCTCTGCTGAAGAAGCCGTCACTTCACAATGACAGCTTGGCCTGTCTCTTCCAAAGACACCATGTGACTAGATTCCTGCTCTGGGGTCTCAGATCCTTTGGGCAAGAAAGGCCAGACCTCCACAAGCTCTCAAAAGTCTGGCCCTGTGGGGCTCCAGTAATTCACTTCATTCTGAGACCACCTGCCAGTGGCTCATGGCCATCTCCAGACTATTCTGTTTAAGTTCCTTTCTGAGCCGGGTCATAGGATTCCTCCCCTTCGCCCCACCAGAGCCCATCCCAGCCCTTGTTGAGCAGCTCTTCAGGGCACTGCTTTGTATGAGCTGAGTGTTGATCTTAGCAAGGTCCCTTGGTGTCATGCACCGGGTATGATGTCATGCATTCCCCCAGCCTGTCATCATGCATCCCCAGGAGGCTGGGCTGGCTGAGAGTCAGGCAAGTAGTGTTTTGCTGACATAGTTCCAATAAAGAGTAGCTGGCTATTCCCCCCAGAAGGTTCATGGGTCAGACTTCTCCATTACACCTATGCCTGAGGTCCAACTCAATGGGGCTGCAAGGGTGGAACTGAGAGCAGAGTCTGACCCTACAAGTTTAATGGACCAGTAAACACTGGTACTCAAATTCTCCTTTCAGCTACGTGTCAGTACAGCTCTATTGAAGCCAATGGCATTGTTCCAGTTTGATGGAAGGCTCTAAAGTTTTACAAGGTGTTTATGGTGCAGTTGTAACACTATTATGAGAAACAGAACTCTGAGCTTAGATCTTGCCAGGTAAGTAAAAGAGGTAAGTTAAATTTCCAACTATTTTGTTAACATTTATTTATAACTTTTAACTCTATGCATGTTCTAGTAAAGGTTTGGGATCTTAAAGAGTTTTTTTTAAAAGGCAACTCAACTGACCTTTAAAGAGAGGGAAGTCCTGTTTCCTTCATTAGCACAAAGAGTTAACTCGTACTATCACTGTGAGGGTGATACAACTCCATCGGCTGTTCCTTACTGATTTGGGGCCATATTCTTCTATAAGTGAAATGAATGTAAATATAGAGCACCTCCATTGAAGTACACTAGTGTAAAACTTAAATGAGATGAGAATCAGGCCCTGGAATTTTACTTCCCAAATGTAGAAATGGTTTGAACCCCAAGGCCTGGACCATCAACCAGCCCACTGGTTCCAAACTAGATATGAAAGCTATTGTACTGTAAACTGATTTCAATCACAAATCCTCCATTTGTCATAAATGGTAGGGAAGATTCCTTCTGTTCTTCTTCTACATACTTTTCAGAGAGGCAGATCTTGGCCAATGCCACAGGCAGAACACATGCTGCATTCTCTATTTGGCACTGGTATGACTGCTATTAAATAACAGGGTTCAAAAAAGAACTAGATAAATTCATGAAAGATAGGTCCATCAATGGCTGTTAGCCAGGATGGACTGGAGTCCAAAACCATGCTCTGAAGTGTCCCTAGCCTCTGTATGCCAGAAGCTGGGAATGGGAGACAGGGGATGGATCACTTGATGATTACCTGTTCTGTTCATTCCCTCTGGGGCACCTGGCATTGGCCACTGTTGGAAGACAGGATACTGAGCTAGATGGACTATTGGTCTGACTCAGTATGGCTGTTCTTATGTTCTTGTGTTCTTAGTCAGGTTCTGACATTTTAAACAGATAACGTGCAGTTTAGATTCTTGCCACTTTTAAAATGTTTTATTTATGAAGAAGTGTCACAGTCCAGACCAACTACACCTGTATTGCCCCTCCGTGGTGCACTGAAGGCTCCACTCTCAGGATTTAAGCTCCTCACCCGTCACTTCTCTTGGGTGGAGACACACATCTCTCTTTCTCCTGATTGGGATATTTCCAGGCTCCACAGCTCTCTACCTAAACTGTTTCCCACATGGCCAGCCTCTCCACTCTGCTTTCTCCTCAGAGGCCATAAAAAGCATAATTGCCCAGTTCTAAATTATCACACAGACCAAGCACACCTTTTCTCAAGGTGAAAGCATTATGGAGAAAACCCTATTATAAACAATAAAAGAACTTACATACATACCAGGAAGCTTACCTGAGATGACATAATGACACTATATATATATATATATATATATATGTATGGTATGCCCGCACCTTGCAGTTCTGGTTGCCCCATCTCAAAAAAGATATATTAGAATTGGAAAAAGTACAGACAAGAGCAACAAAAATGATTAGAGCAACAGAGGGTCCTGTGGCACCTTTGAGACTAACAGAAGTATTGGGAGCATAAGCTTTCGTGGGTAAGAACCTCACTTCTTCAGATGCAAGTAATGGAAATCTCCAGAGGTAGGTATAAATCAGTGTGGAGATAACGAGGTTAGTTCAATCAGGGAGGGTGAGGTGCTCTGCTAGCAGTTGAGGTGTGAACACCAAGGGAGGAGAAACTGCTTCTGTAGTTGGATAGCCATTCACAGTCTTTGTTTAATCCTGATCTGATGGTGTCAAATTTGCAAATTTGCTTTTTACAGATTCAGACTAACACGGCTACCCCTCTGAAAAATGATTAGGTGTACGGAACAACTTCTATAGAAGAGAGACTAAAAAGACTGGGGCTGTTCAGTTTAGAAAAGAGGCAAATAAGGAGGGATATGATAGAGGTCTATAAAATCAGAAATGTTATGAAGAAAGTGAATAGGGAAGTGCTATTTACCCCTTCACAAAACAAGAACCAGTGTCATCTGATGAAATTAGTAGGCAGCAGGTTTGAAATAAATAAAAGGAAGTACTTCCTCACACAACATAATCACCTTGTGGAACTTGTTGCCAGGGGATGTTGTGAAGGCCAAAAGTATAACTGGTTTAGAAAAGAACTAGATAAGTTCATGGAGGATAGGTCCATCAATGGCTATCATCAAGATGGTCAGGGATGTAACCCCATGTCCTGGGTGTCCCTAAACATCTGACTGCCAGAAGCTGGAACTGGATGATGGGATGGATCACTTGAAGATAGGATATTGGGCTAGATGGACCATTGGACTGACCTAGTATGGCCAGTTTTATGCTCTTATGAGATCACCCCCAATTATTAGATCACCCCCAATTCCAACCTTGGGATCTGGTAAGTGATCAATCCTTCAAATCCCAGACAAGGTTTTTTCCATGGTTACCAGTTCATAACAGCTTTTTCTCAGAACAAGAACCCAGACCGTGTAGATCAGCCTGTTTCTTTATACACTTGGGCCTCTGATCTTGTCCTTGTGTAACAGGTCAACAGACAAAGGCTCTCTAGTCAGTGCATAGCTTTGAGAGGCTGGGTTTTTTGCACAACGGGGTGGTACATTTCCATTCACCCGTCACTAGAGATGTCAAGGCTGGATCCCCACTTTGAACTTTAGGGTACAAATGTAGGGGCCTGCATGAAAACTTCTAAGCTTAACTACCAGCTTAGCTCTGGTTCGGCTGCCACCATTTCAATGGATTCCATTCCTGGGAAACCTTGAAAAACCTTCACCAAATCCCTGGTGAATACAAATCCAAACCCCTTGGATCTTAAAACAAGGAGAAATTAACCATTCCCCTCCTTCCTCCCACCAACTCCTGGTGAATCAAGATCCAAACCCCTTGGATCTTGAACAAGGAAAAATCAATCAGGTTCTTAAAAAGAAGGTTTTTAATTAAAGAAAAAGGTAAAAATCATCTCTGTAAAATCAGTATGGAAATTAACCTTACAGGGTAATCAAACTTAAAGAGCTCAGAGGACTCCCCTCTAGTCTCAGGTTCAAAGTACAGCAAACAAAGATAAACACTCTGATAAAAGGTACATTTACAAGTTGAGAAAAACAAAGGAAAACTAACACGCCTTGCCTGGCTATTTACTTACAAGTTTGAAATAGGAGAGACTTGTTTAGAAAGATGTGGAGAACCTGGATTGATGTCTGGTCCCTCTCAGTCCCGAGAACGAACACACTCCCAAACAAAGAACACAAACAACAGCCTTCCCCCGCCAAGATTTGAAAGTATCTTGTCCCCTTATTGATCCTTTAGGTCAGATGCCAGCCAGGTTACCTGAGCTTCTTAACCCTTTACAGGGAAAAGGATTTTGGAGTCTCTGGCCAGGAGGGATTTATAGTACTGTACACAGGACAGCTATTACCCTTCCCTTTATAGTTATGACAAGAGATTTCCTGGGAAACCACTTAACTTTATATGACCCAACAAAGGGGCATTGATGTGGACATGGTGGTGAAATGAGAACACATGTGGATGGATTTTAAGCGGCAGGCTACAACTCTTATTAAACTTAAAAACAGGGGAGGGGCGTTACCTGTCCATCACCCATACTCTCTTATAGCGGGCATTTAACTGATTTCAGTGAGGGGTTTCAGGGCTCCTACCAGACATCCTGTAACTTGGGGTAGGCTTTCCTCAGCCTGTGCCCCAGGACTCAGCTTTCTGAGGCTGACCATGCTTCCTGCCCAGCCAGGGGGACAGAAGGTGCAGAAGGGTGGAGACCTCAGCCCATGAAGGCCACAAGGTCTCACCCAATCGCATGAGACCAAGGCCCCTCAGCAAAATCCCAGGTCTTTTAACTCTGGGAACTATTCATATAATCTTTTTAACCATCCTGGAAACCGGCCACAAGCTGTGATGAATTAACAATTCAACCAAGTGCCTCAGTTAGGTACTAAGTGTGTTCCTACTTAACTCACTGTGGCTTGAAGGTGCTTCAAGGAAGGCAAAAAACTTCCTGACCCTCTGCCAATTGGCCCATGAGAGAAAAAAATTCCTTGCTGACCCCCATAGCATCTGTCAGGCTATTCCCCTTACTAGTTCAGGGTGGGTCAGGAGGAGCTGCTGGAACAGAGCTGAAAGAGGCTCCAAATGGCCCCTGCACCAAGTCAAATCCTGGGAGGTAGGGAATGCTGGCCAATCAGCACACCCCCCCCCCAGCGGGAAGCTAGATACTCCAAAGGAGGGAGGGGCTATCTAATGTCCCTCAGTGAGTATCTCTTTCCCTTGCTGCTGTGCTGTCCCCCTTTCCCTTCTGGCCCCATCAAGTTCCCCCATCTCCTGAGGCAGGAAGGTGACACTTCTTGTCTGTCCCTTTATTTCAAACAGTCATTTGAAGCTTATAACACTTCCCAGCATTCACACTGACCTAGAGAAGTTATTGTGGAATGGTACAATAAACTTGCATTTGTAATACAATAGACTCCAAAGCTACTTAACCTTAATTTCATAACATTTTTTCAATGATATTGCAGTAAATTGCCATGTCTGTCACAAACAGATCCATTCTTTTATAAAACAAGTTGTAAAATCATATAGATTTAGTGCCTATATGATTATAAATTATGCTATGGAAGTCCCTAAAGCTGTATTGATAAGACCTGCTACCAGTCACCTTCTTCAAATTTGTGATATTGTTCACATATTGTGGTTGTGATGGGTTGGATCACAGAAACCCCCCTGGGCTGCCAACTGATGTGCCAAGACTACTTCTGCCCCTGCTTTCCCTGCCCTCCCAGCTTTGAGCCAGACCCACTAGCCTGCTGCAAACCCAGACCCAGGTCTTAACCACATCCCCTAACAGCTGTAGGCTTAAACTGAAAGCAGCTTAAGAAGTGTTCCTGTCTTTAACACTCAGATACATGGCTCCCAATGGGGTCCAAACCCCAAATAAATCTGTTTTACCCTGTATAAAGCTCATACAGGAGAAACTCATAAATTGTTTGCCCTCTATAACAATGATAGAGAGATCTGCACAGCTGTTTGCCCCTCCCCCCAGGTATGAATACATACTCTGGGTTAATTAATAAGTAAAAAGTGATTTTATTAAATACAAAAAGTAGGATTTAAGTGGTTCCAAGTAATAGCAGACAGAACAAAGTGAATTACCAAGAAAAATAAAATAGAACACGCAAGTCTATGTCTAATACAGTAAGAAAACTGAATATGGATAAAATCCTCACCCTCAGAGGAATTCCAGTGAGCTTCCTTTTACAGATTAGTCTCCTTCTAGTCTGGGTCTAGCAATCGCTCACACCCCCTGTAGTTACTGTCCTTTGTTCCAGTTTCTTTCAGGTATCCTTGGGGGTGGAGAGGCTATCTTTTTAGCCAGCTGAAGACAAAATGGAGGGGTCTGCCAGGGGTTTAAATAGACTTTCTCTTATGGGTGGAGACCCCCTCCTCTCTCCTATGCAAAGTCCAGTTCCAAGATGGAGTTTTGGAGTCACATGGGCAAGTCATATGTCCATGCATTACTCAGTTTTTACGGGCAGCAGCAATTGCTTACATGCTACCCTGAAAGTCCTCAGGTAGACTTCTTATGTGGATTGGAGCCTTACAAGATTCATTGTCCTTTAAGTGTTTCTTGATTGGGCACTTAATTTGCACATTCCTTTCTCAAGAAGCTGACCAAATGCTTTACTAAAGCTATTTAGAAATCAAGCAAGTATATAGCCAATATTCATAACTTCAAATACAACAATGACACATGCATACAAATAGGATGAATAGATTCAGTAGATCATAACCTTTACATAGATGTTACATGGCATATGTAGCATAAAACTTATTCCAGCTATGTCATATATACATTCATAAGCATATTTCCATGAAGCCTTATGGGGTGCAACATCACACACAACGTCACAATGGTTGATGCTTCTCTACTTTTTGTCTTCATCTTCTGCCTTGAGAGTTGATAGTCAGTACAAGTTTTTTCATTATCTCATGTTTATGTCCGGATTTCTGTTGTTCTTACATTTAGATGCATAAACTGTTTTCTAGTTGTCCTATCTAAACTCTATGAAACAGTAAGCTTTTCTCCTTCACCCCATCTATTTTCCTTTTTTTATAACATCTTAAATTTAAATTTGACTACTGTTGAAGGACTTTCTCCTTTCCTTAGTTTGAGAACTTTTCAGGATTTGGTGTTACCCAGTACATCAGGTTTTTGTTATGACTAGCTTGATAACAAGGCTTAATGTTTGGTAGAGGCAATCCTCCCTTTTGCCATGGCCTTTGTAAGGTACATGCGTTAATCCTGGGTTTCTTATTTCCCCAAATGATTTAGATTTGCCATGGATTGCCATTGAGCTAAGACTGGAACTAAAACCAGAGTGTCTAGAAAAGGAAACTATTTAGGGGTAAGATACTAATTTTAACAGCTGCATTTTGCCTAATAATGAAATCTAATTTTGGGCAATTATCCAGATCTGTTTTCATATTCTTAATTGGAAGAGTATAGTTAATATTATACAAGACTTGCCATCTTTTAGAAATGCATATTCCCAGGTACCTGACTGAAGTAGTTGCCCATTTGTATTTACCTTTTAGATCTTTTCCCCACATCTACATGCAGGAGTTCTGACTTGTTTTAAATACTGACACCTCACCAAATGTTAATCCTCTTGCAATTCTAGTAGCGTGTTAGCTGGATTAATAAAAAAAATACCATGACATCATCTGCATATAAGGCTAATTTGTGTTCCTTGATTTGTATTGCAATTATTTCTGATCGATTGACTCCATTAGATTCTAAGGCCAGAAGGGAGCATTCTGGCCATCTAGTCTGACCTCCTGCATAGCAGAGGCCATAGGACTTCCCCAAAATAATTCCTAGAACAGAGCTTTTAGAAAAACAGCCAATCTTGATTTTTAAAATTTGTCAGTGATGGAGAATCCACCATGACCCTTGGTAAATTGTTCCAATGATTTAACAGTCTTACTGTTAAATTATTCCTTATTTCCAGTCTGATTTTGTCTAGTCTCAATTTCCATTGAATTGTGTTATACTTTGGTCTGCTAGACTGAAGAGCTCATTATTAAATATTTGTTCCCCGTGTAGATGATTTAGACTGTAATTAAGCCACTCTGTGACCTTCTCTTTGTTAAGCTAGATAGACTAATGGAGCTCTGTCTATCACTATAAGGCAGGTTTTCTATCCTTTAATCATTCTTGTGGCTCTTCTCTGACCCCTCTCCAATTTATCAACCTCCTTGAATTGTGGGCACCAGAACTGGACTCAGCAGCAGTCGCACCAGTGCCAGATACAGAAATAAAATAACTTCTCTACTCCTACTTGAGAGCAGGGCCATAACCAGGGCAGGGTGAGCAGGGCAGCTGCCCAGGGCACAAAGCTGTGGGGGCCAAAAAATGGGGCAGAAAGATCAGATCCCTTCTGCCTCCTGCGGGACCCCACTGTAAGCACACCCATTTGATGATGATTCCCTGTTTACAATTACATTTTGAGACCCAGCTTAGCCAGTTTTTAATCCATTTAATATGCCATGTTAATTTTATATTATTTTAGTTTTTTAATTAAAATGTCACGTGGCATCAAGTCTAATGCCTTACAAAAGTCAACACTACTACCTTTAGCAACCAAACTTGTAATCTCAATAAAAAAAATCAAGTTAATTTGTCATGATCTATTTTCCATGAACCCATCTTGATTTGCATTCATTACATTACCCTCTTTAGTTCATTATTAATCGAGTCCCATATCAGTCACTCCATTATCTTGCCTGGGATCAATGTCTGACTGACAGGTATATAATTACCTGGGTCATCCCATTTACCCTTTTTAAACATTGGCACAACATTAGCTTTCTTTCAGTCTTCTGGAACGTCTCCAGTGCTACAAGAGTTACTAAAAATCAGCATTAACAGTCCAGTGAGTAACTCAGCTAGTTATCCATACCTGCTGATTTTAAAATGTTTAATTTTTGTAGTTTCTGTGTAACATACTCCAGAGATTCTAGCAGAATGGAGAGAGTGTTCTCACCATATGATGACATTGCATCACTGGTTTTCCCCCAATAGAGAATAGATATATTTTTTGAACACCTCTCCCTTTTCTGCATTATAACTGATAGTTCTAACATTTCCATTTAGTAATGGACCAATACCATTGTCAGGATTCTTTTTTTCCCTAATATATTTTAAAAACACCTTATTGTTCTTAACTCTGCTGGCCATATATTTATCTGTGTCTCCCTTGGCTTCCCCTATCAATTCTCTACAATTCATAATTTCTGATTTATATTAATTACTATCTACTTCCCCTTTCTTTCATTTGTTATATTATTAGTTTGTAAAAAAAAATTATACCTACCTTCACTTCTCTTCTAAATCAGGATTTTTTTTTTTAAACCAGCACAACTTTCTCCCTCGGTTTGTGGCTTTTGGGGTATCTAAAAATGTTTTAAAATTATTATTCACATTTTTCTGGTTCATTTCTTGCTCCCAGCTGATGTTGGCTTATAACTGTTTTCAGCTGTGTGAAATTGGCCTTATTAAAGCACCAAGTATATACATAACTGGTCTGGACTTTGTTCTGCTTGCACATTATACATATGAGTGATGATCACTTGTACCTAAGCTACTATTAACTTTTAGTTCTGTGACCAGTTCCTCTTTGTCTGTTAGGATAAAGTCTAATACAGAATTCCCCCATGTTTGGCTGCAACACTTTCTGAATTAGGAAATTGTCATCTATTATGTTTAGGACGTCCAGGGATGGTTTAGAACTGGCAGCATGAGACCAATTTTGAGTGACATATGTTGGAAAAATTCCCAATCAGGTTTTTTCCCCTTATACATTGTAGATAGGTGCATAAGCAGACCATCATCCTGTTCCCTAGTGTGATTTGATGGTCTGTAGCAGACACCAACTAGTACCTCATCTTGTGCCTTATCTCCTAGGACACTGATCCACAAGCATTCAAGATCATTTTCTTCCAAGTGGTCAGTGACTTGGAGACAGGTGATGCCATTTTTGACATAATGTGTTACTCCCCCTCCCCTTTTGTCTACTTGATCCTTTCAAACAGGTGATTATCACAGCAAAAAAGAAGTGATAATGGGCATGTACCTCTAAGGAGGGGGAATTTTTACTTTTATAGCTGCATCTGTCTTATACTCCAGCCCATATGCTATTTTAAAATTTAGGGCCTAAACCAAATGTATCTAGAGTATATTTTAAGAACTGACAGTTTACTCTGTCAAAAGCTTTTTCTGCATCAAGTGATAAAAATAGGGGCTCTTTGGTAGAGTCTGAGAGGTTCTGGTCTAAAGCTCTGTGAACATTATCCAATAGTTAGCTGTTTAGTACAAACCCTGTCTGGTCTCTCGTAATGTATCTAAGTAATTTTTTCAGTCTGTTTGCTAGGACTGAAATATGTGTTTGTGCAACCTGATTTAATAAGGAGCTGGTCCTCTAAGATACATACTTGGATAAGCCCTTACCAGGTTTTACCAGGTTTTGGGATAACTACAATTTGTGCTTCTTTCCAGGATCTTTCTTTTGATATTTCACTGAAGGCATCTGTTAACTGTTGCATTAGATATACCCTAAACACTCTAACAATTCTGGAGGAAATCCATTAGGGCCGGACCATTTACCATTTTAAGGGACCTAATAACCTCTAGGACTTCTTCTGGTTTAATATCTTCCTCCAGGGATTCTAGGTCTGCATGTTCTAGTTTTGATATAGCTTTAGCTAAATATTCCTTTATCAGTTTATGGTCAGCTAACTCTAGGGAGTAAAGCTCCCTATTGAGGCTTTTGCCAACTTGTCATATTTTTGGACTAGTTGCCAGGTGATTTGGAGTTTTCCAGACTGAAGATATAATTTTATTTAAGTGTTTTTAGTCTGTTAGCTAGTAATCTATAGCTGTTGTTTCCCTTTTCATAACACAGTTATTTTGTGTATCTGATTGCCTGTTCAACTTTGTCTGTTTGTAGTAAATCTAACTTCCTTCTGGCCTCAATTTTTTTTAATATGTTCTGTGATTGATTTTTCTGATATAACTTCAATTTTTCAACTTCATTGAGTAATGTTTGCATTTTCTCTCTCTAACTTTAAGATAAGATTCTTTGTTAATTAAGCTTCCCCTAATCACTGCTTTGAAGGCCTACCACAGAGTGCTTTTTAAAATCTGGTCAGCATTGTTTTTCTTAAATTGTTTATACCTGATATCTTGAACGCTTTTCTGATCATCTAGAAGTTGGGTGTTTAATCTCCATTTTTTTTTTAGGTGTCTCCTTCCAGTTTCCAATAAAAAATGGTGCCATGAGTTGAACAGGAGATGCAGCCTTGCTACTCTGATGTTCCTGTATTAAGCAAAGATCTAGAGATTAGAATAATAAATTCTTGCATATATTCTATCAGGTATTGAAAAGAAGTAGTCTCTTTCCTTTGGACTAAGACACCTTCAGGAGTCACACAAATCATCTTTAGTCATTAAAGATTACAAATTGCCTGAATTTTCTACTTTACTATACTGCTGTCTGCATCTAGAACACAATTATCACCTCCAGTAATACAGCTCCTTCTCTAAAATCTTCTAATCTGAGAGAATTTTCTGAAAAAAAAAGGCATTTGACCTTGATATGGAGCATAAATACTTCCTAAAATTAGCTGTCTATCACCAACTGTGCCTTTAACTAGTAGACGTCTGCCTATATTATCCATATATTTATTCTTTAATTTGAAAGATATGTCTGGCAATAATAATTGCTACTCCTCTTTTATTTTATGTTCCTGGAGAAATATAAGAAGTGTGGAACTGGTTACCTTTGAAGTATTTATGTTTCTATTTAAGGTGTGGGGTTTTGTTTTTGTTTTTTTTGTAGAAAACATATCTGGGGCCTCAGCTTTAATAGCTTGGAAACCTTTTTTTTCTTTTCAAACTACAGTTAGGACCAGTGGCATTTACGGAATTCAATTCAATCATATTAGCCATGATCAACGAGATTTAAACTGTTAGTTGGTAGAGATGATTGTATGAAGAAAGAATAAAGCCACATTTTGGAATTTTTATCTATCAGACTTTTTTAGAATACAGATTTTTAATTGAAAGTCTATTTGTGCCATGGTAGGTCTCTCCCCTCACTGAACTCAAAAATGTTATTCAACATGAAATATCCATTTTCATTCTTTAGATCCAAAGAATTTTTGAGATTATTTTTTTAATTTTAACTACCCCTAATCAATTTTCCTCCCTGTCAAGGCTCATTCCCCACTCTGGCACTTAGAGTGCAGAAGGTGGGGGCCTGCAAGGATTCTAAAAATTAATACTGGTCACTCCAGGCTTGTATTAAACTCCCAAGGTCACAGCTTCTCTCTGACCTTGGATGGGTAGATACTGCCACCATCCAAGTGCAAAAAACCCCTTTTGAGAACCCTGAAAGGCACACTTAGGAATTCCTTCCTGTAGGGTACCCTCAAGCCCTTTCCCCATCTCCCCTCCCCCCCCTCCCCCCCGGAAGAGCTGAGAAAGAAAAACAAAGGAAATCAGCTGTTGCCACCAACTAATTAAACAACACATGCACAAACCTCTTAGGATACAAACAAACGAACAAAAAACAACAATCCTGTGCTTAAAAAAGGTAAATTTTATTAAAAACAAAAAGAAAGAAAATACATCTAGAATTTAGGCTTTGCTAGATTTTAAAAACACACTTACAAAAAATTAATCAAGAATAACCTTCTTAATGTCCAGCTTCATGGCTACAAGCAAAACCAAAGCATTTGGGGGTTAGCACAGATGAGTCCACAAGCCAATAAAAATAAAAGAAATAACCCTGTGACGGGTTGGATCACAGAAACCCCCTGGGGGCTGCCAACTGATGTGCCAAGACTACTTCTGCCCCAGCTTTCCCTGCCAGCTTGGGACTCCAGAGCCCTGCCTGGCTGTGCCAGACACGCTTGCTGGCCACAAACACAGACCCAGGTCTGAACCACGTCCCACAAAAAGCAAACTTAATTTGAAAGCAGCTTAAGAAGTGTTCCTGTCTTTAACACTCAGATGCCCAACTCCCAATGGGGTCCAAACCCTAAATAAATCCGTTTTACCCTGTATACAGTTTATACAGGGTAAACTAATAAATTGTTCGTCCTCTATAACACTGATAGAGAGATATGCACAGTTGTTTGCCCCCCCCCCCAGGTATTAATACATACATTAAATAATAAGTAAAAAGTGATTTTATTAAATACAGAGAGTAGGATTTAAGTGGTTCCAAGTAGTAACAGACAGAACAAAATGAATTACCAAGTAAAATAAAACACGCAAGTCTAAAGCCTAATACAATAATAAAATCTCACCCTCAGAGATGTTTCAATAAGCTTCTTTCACAGACTGGACGCCTTCCTAGAATGGGCACAATCCTTTCCCCTGGTACAGCCCTTGTTCCAGCTTAGGTGGTAGCTAGGGGATTTCTCATAACTGCATCCCCCTTTGTTCTGTTCCACCCACTTATATGGCTTTGGCACAAGGCGGGAATCTTTTTATCTCTCTCGGTCCCCCCCCCCACTTCTAAATGGAAAAGCACCAGGTTTAAGATGGATTCCAGTACCAGGTGACATGGTAACATGTCCTGTGATACCCCAAGACTTCATTCCTCCCAGCCTGACTCACAGGAAGCCCTGCCTGCAAACAGAGCCATCTACAGTCAATTGTCCTGGTTCATGGGAGCCATCAAGGTTCCAAACCACCATTAATGGCCCACACTTTGCATAATTACAATAGGCACTCAGAGTTATATTTCATATTTCTAGTTTCAGATACAAGAGTGATACATTTATACAAATAGGATGAACACACCAAGTAGATTATAAGCTTTGTAATGATACCTTCCAAGAGACCTTTTGCATGAAGCATATTTTAGTTACATTATATTCACACTCATAAGCATATTTTCATAAAATCATATAGAGTGCAACATCACAAACCCTAATTTAGTCTTCCTAGATATTCCCTGATTTACTTACATATTTGGGGTTTCAGATAAGTAGTCTCTAGGTATGATCTGATGGTTTTTCATACCTGGCATAAAGCTTTCTACAGCATAGTTTAGTCTTGTTCCTGCTCTGCATCTCCTCTCTCTGGAGAACAACAACGGATACACAAAGGGGAGTCTTGTTTCAATTTTAAAAAGTTCTAGCAGTCCCATTGACTTTTTTGGCCAGGCACCCACTCCCTTTTATCTAAGGGCTTTTTTTAACCCTTTACAGGTAAAGAAAGTATAGAACAGCTACCAAGAGGGATTTTATAGCTAACTGGCTGGCTGGATGTCCATAAAAGGAAGCTAACCCCCCCACCTTCATATATCACACTCCCCCTTATAACTTTATCTCCCTTTTCTCTTTTCATTTGACACCACTTGCCAACCAGCCTGTCCACTCCTCCCATGTAAAAGTAACACACTCACTCTAAATATCAAGTTAAACATTAGAACATTACTCTAATTGCCCCAATCCCTTCCCCCATCTTCTCCTTCTCCTCCGCCAATCCCTCAAGCCTCCAAAATGAACTGCAAGGGAGGAGGGGGAAATCCTTTCCCTTTTTACAATGTGGAGAATTATCTAGGACCCAGATGGATCCAGCCAACCTGCCTTCTCCTCCAGTATGGTGATCTCTAGGGGGATGTTGACAGTGACCCACCCCGTGTGAAGCTGGGGCACTGTTCCTTTTTGAAAAGGACCAATATCTGGGGGTGGGAGGAATACACTAAGCTTTATAAGCAAAGGGGACACACTGCTTTGTTTCTCATGCTCTCATTACTTTCCTCTCTCTCATCTTGGATGAACATCTCCTTTGAATCTTTTTCTAGACTGATTTTTGGTGATCTCTCTTTCTAAGTTTGACTAACTGCTAATCCTTATCTTGGCTTGCAGGTATGTCTGTCCTCCAGGGAGCCTGGACAGCCTTCCAGAAGGTTTACTCATTTGAGGGTCCTAATTCCTTCTCTTTTTTCTATCATATGCCTATCCCTTGTGGGGAGCTTAAAGGGTGTCATACTCCTGTATCACCTATGGGCTGGTCACAGAGCTTGCTTCTGCATCCCAGCTCTGTTCATCACAAGGTCCATTAAGGCCCTGCCCCGTATGGCCTAAGTTCATTTAAAATAAGGTATTTTTACACATAGCACCACCGAGTGGCTGAACAGTATAATATCGTTTAGCATTCCACTACAAAGGGGGAAAATCCATCTGTATTTTATTTTAATTACTTCTAACCAACTCCTAGCCAATCAGGCCAAAAACACTTTTCTGTGTTACAGAGCTCCAACTTAAATATAAGTTATTCTCTGACACAGTGTTTGGTCATTTTCTTGCTTGTGTCCTAAAATACAGACATACATATTAGAGCAGTTAGATAATCAGGCTTAAAAGATATTTTAAAAATCTGTAACATCTCTATATAGTTTCAAGGACTCTTTTTCATTAGCCTTGGTAGCTGGAAATTCTGTTGTGGGTTAAAATCTACAAACTGTAAAATGTGGCAACTATTTAACCGTTAAAATCAAGACATCAGTTGCAGGATTCTAAAATTCTGTTCTCAGTGTTTACAATCATCCTCAATGGGATGGGATACCTGCTGTTGTACATTCCTACAGAGAATACTCCTGAGGGCATTCTGTGCCAAAAATATAAAAATTGTGCGCCAAAAAAAAAAAAAATTCTGCACACAATATTTTAAAACTCTCCCAAATTTTGCAAATTTTATTTGTCAAATAAATGTGGAGGCTCCAGCATGGCATTGGGGAGTGCAGGCCACTGCCTGCACAGAGGTGGGAGATCACTGTGCAGCTCCCACCCCTGGACACGGACTCAGCAGTGAGACTGTACTGAACCCTGATACAATGCAAGGATGGGGCCTGCCCCAGAAACATCCCAGGACCCTGCTTCTCCATGCCAGATGCACCAGGTAGGCTCAGCAAGACAAGATCCAAGTGTGGAGGGGCTTAGTGTGGGGGAATCCAGGTGTGGGTTGAGAGGGTTCTTTGTGTAATCAGGGTGCAGGCAGCTCAGTGGGGGATCTGGGTGCGGAGGGGATCTGGATGTGTAGGGGCTTGTTGGGAGGGTATTCTGGTGCAATGGTAATAGGACTCTGCAGGGGGGTTCAGGTGAAGGTGGTTGGGGCTCAGCGGGGGGGGGGGGGGGGGTGGGGGGGACTCAGTGAGGGGTCCAAATGCTGGGGGAGTGGGGATCAGTGGGGTGGGGATCCAGGTGCAACTGGTTGGGGCTTTGTGGGGTGGGGATCGGGGTGTGTGTGGCTTGTTGTGGTGGTCCAGGTGCAGGGGGAGTGGGGCTTATCAGGGGGGTTCTGTGTGCAGGGGGGTGAGGCTCGGCAGGTGGGTATGGATATGAAGGGGTCTTCATGCACAGAGGTTGGGCGGATGGGGGAGCAGCTCCCTGTATAGGGATCCTTTCCCCTACAACTGAGGAGAAATGGGTGCAGGAAGCGGGGGAGGGGGGGAGAGGTAGAAGCAGTTTGCAGAGTTTCCTGCAGCTGGGGAAGAAATCTGGGGGTGGGTCTGACCAGCCTTGGATGCCGTGCAGAGGAAGAGGAAGTCCCATCATGCCCAGCCCAGCCCAGACTAGCAGCTGAGCCCAGCACAGGGTAGGAGCCACCAGTCAGGACTTCCCCAGTTCCGCCTCCTGCCCCACAGTGATTTACGTCTCTGCCAGCTGCCCTGGGCACCCAAAACGTACTGCTGGGGAGGGTCGCATGACTGCTCCTGTGACTTCCCTTTGTTTCCCCACCAGAAAGTAATTTTTCTGCGGGGAAGCAAATAAATCTGCAGGGGAAATACATTCTGTGCATGCACAGTGGCGCAGAATTCCCCCAGGAGTAAGAAAATATACTTAGAAAAAATTCCATTTATAAAATATTACATACCATATTTTCAGATCAACCGTGCGCATCAAGAGGACTGACAACAGTGGGTTGTGTAGAGCAACAGCATTTTACTAGGTGTGTCAAGTGCAAAAGTAATAAGATGCCTAAGCACAGCCTGTTGTAGAGGATATCACAGCCATCCTGAGATCTCCAGGTGGTTAAAATAAACATGTTTTCATTGTCTGAAATTTTTGAGCGTGTGTTACCTATCAGCTCTGTGTTCTTGGGGAACCAGGGCACAGTATTCAGCTTGTCTGACTCACAAAAGACCTTCCCCCCCTCAGCCTCTGCTTGAACCAAAACTGATCAGAAGAAAGACTTACAAAAAGCAATGAAAAGGCAGTGGGAGACACACCTAGACCCCTGCGACAAGGGTGACAGGATTAAGGAAACTCCCCTAGCCTCATTTGCATCAGAGAGGGACAGGGAGGCATTTCCATTAACATACAGAATGGAGAACAGAGATTCCAAGGCAAGAACTGCATGGAACTCTGGGACCAGAAAAGCAGGGAAGCAGGCGGATGGGGGATCTCTGCTCCAGATGCTAATGAACCCATGCCTGCACACACCCAGCTCAGTAGTTAACAGACCAATTCTAATAATAAATCTTTTATTGGTATCCAAAATAGTGAAACTCCCTAATTGAATTGTGAGCTCCCTCCAAGGAACATGGCCATAGCCAGGAATGATCAGTTCCTATTGTCTAGCATGAACAAAACAACTTTGGTATACTCAGTGTAACCCTTCTGCCCATCTAAGTTGGCAGCAACAAGGGCCGGGTTCTGTATCTAGGGGTTTCGCTTCAAAAACGCAATGCAAAACCGGCTCGAGCCCCCACCCAGTGACCTGGGACAATTACATACCACCCCCTGGGTGCCTCTAAGAGGCAATACTTCCCCTCTCGCAAGCACGGAGTCTGAGTGTAACAAAAAACGTTTAATAACATGAGGTAAACGACATCAGCATTAAATTGGAAAAAACACCACAAACAGGATTCATAACACAAACCATGAGCAAAAAAAACCCCACCCCAGCAAGTTGGGCTGTGTCCTTTCCCCTGGGTTCTTGAAACCAGCAACCCAAGGATCACCAAAGTCCCAAAAGTCCAACAACCCCCCAAAGTCTCTGTCCCTGGTCAGTGTAGCCCCAGAGTTTGGGGGGGGGGAGAAGCACACAGGGCGTTAAGGGGCACCTTACGTGATCCGAGGCCAACGGGGTTCCACTGCAGCCTTCACCATGAGCCGCTCCACTCCACCAGCTGTCCCGTGAGCTGCTCCCGCCATCCCATGAACTGCTCTGGCAGCTGCTCCACTCTGCTCACCGACCTGTGAGCCGCTCAGCTCTGCTCCACTTCAGCCGTCCCTTGGGCTGCTCCCACAAGGCTCCGCTCTGCTCTGCTCTCTGCTCCTCCAGCCACTCCGCTCCGCTCACCGACCTGTGAGTCTCTCAGCTCCACTCCAACCATCCCGCAAGGCTCCACTCTGCTAGCTGCTCTGCCAGCCGCTTAGCATTATAGCTTCAGGCTCCCCCACTAGTTAACACAGCCTCAGTGATCTCAGCTCTTTTGTGATTTCAGCTCTTAGCGATTTCAGCTCATAGTAGGGGAGCCCCAGTGCTAGTGCACCATTGGCCCAAAGTGAATTCAGTTCGGCAGTCTGTAACTAGACTTCTAATGGAATCAAAATTAGCTCTGATATTCAACAGTGGAGAGAGGAGGTAGTGCAATTGGTGTTTCAACCCCTCAGAGAGGGCCCATACTATCAGGTACAAATACCTGTCCACATCCTCTCTCTATTCACTGGGTTTTGTAACCCATGTCCCTTGTCAAGCAAGTGCTACTTAGGTAATGGTGAAGGACTCACTCAGTCCTTCTGTCATACAACAGGTTCACTGCCCTTGATTCACAGAATCAGGGTAACAAAACTTTATTCTTCCTGCCCCAATAACAAAGAAACTGGGGATCCCACACCAGCCAAAGTAACCACTTTGAGTTGCTGTTGTTTCATGCCAGGCGAGTGGGTGTGCCTATGCAAACAAGATCAGCCCCTGGAGTTCTTTTCCACACTCGCCATAATTCACCACCAGATGTCAGGGTAGAGCTCATCCTGACTCTGCTTACACCAGTTTATCCACAAACAAATCTAGTGTTCTCCCTTGAACCATTGTTCTTTCCCTACAAACCCCCCTACCCATGCTCAAGTAAGTGTTCTGATGCCTGGATCCAAAATCTGCATCAGTTCCATTGGGACTTCATCTTCTCCTGACTGATCGTGCTGGGGGCTCTGCCTCTCTCCAGCATTCTGGACCCTCAGCTACCACCACCACCTGGGAACCCCGATTGATTCAAGCTTCACGGAGTAGTGAGAATCCATCTCTCTCTCTCTCTAGGTATAGCCTTCTGACCCTGACTTGTGTGATCAGTTATGGTTTTTTAAACCTGACTTTTATAATCAAATTTAAGTTAGATTTAATATTATAACTGTTTTGTTTGTTTGGCTCCTCTATGGTTAGTACCTGGCAATAAATAACTTCCATGGTTAAATTGGTTGCCTCTCTCTCTCTCCCTCTTCCCCTCCTCCCCCCGAGGGTGTTTTTTGGCTCCCCCATTCACTCTGCAGCAACTCTCCTCGTACCTAAGCTAAAGATCCCTGCAGCACCCAAAAATCCTGTGGGGTTTGCTCATCACATGGGTTACTAACAGAACAATTGTAATGTGAAAGTGGGGATAGGGACATGCTGAACCTGGGACATATGAGGGTGACAGGTTGGAAGTGCTGTTCGACCCAGCCTGCTGAGTCCAGGGACATATAAGGGGCCAGCTTGGAAGTACTGATTAACCCGGTCCTCTCAGATGCACTCTGTTAATGTGTGTGTGTGTATTCGTCTGATTCTGGGGCTGGAAGAACCCAGCCCTGGGGAACCTGCAAGATAGCTCCATTGAGAGGGAACTTGCAGAAGGGAGAAGTAGAGCTTCATATGAGAGCACAAGCAGTACATTGATAGAATTACAGACCCCCCCCCCCCACCGAAGAGTAACCCTAATAAATGAGCATACACCAAAGTAACGGGCAAATCTGGTAATGTGTGTGTGTGTGTCTGATAGGGTTGCCAACTTTCTAATTGCACAAAATCAAACACCCTTGCCCCTCCTCCTACCCCACCTCTTCTTGGAGGTCCCTCCCCTTCCCATCCCTTCTGAGGCCCCACCCCCACTTACTCCAGTCCACTTCACTCCGTTGCTCACTCTCCCTCATCTCACTCTCTTTAACTGGGCTGGGGCAGAGGCTTGGAGTGTGGGAGAGGGTGAAGGCTCCAGATGGGGGTGCAGGCTCTAGGATGGCGATGGGGATGAGGGGTTTGGGGAGCAGGAGGGGCTCCAGGTGAAGCTAAGGTGTTGGGAGTGTGGGAGCAGGCTCAGGGCTGGGGAAGGGGGTTGGAGTGCAGGAAGGGTATGGGGTGTGGGTCCCCAACGCAGAGCCTGCATCCCAAGCCGGAGTCCTCACTCCCCCCGCACCCCAACCCTCTGCCTCAGTCCAGAGCCCCCTCCCATACCCTGAACCCCTCATTTCTGGTCCCACCCCAGAACCTGCACCCCCAGCCCAGAGCCCTTAACCCCCTCCCACACCCCAACACCCGCCTCAGTCCACAGCTCCCTCAGCTCCACCCCTCAGCCAAAGCCCCCTCCTGCTCCCCAAATTCCTTATCCATGGCCCCACCCCAGAGCCCACACCCTTAGCTGGAGCCCTCACACCATCTTGCATCCCAATCCACTGCCTCAGTCCAGAGCCCCCTCCTGCACACTGAACCCCTCATTTATGTCCTCACCCTGGAGCCCTCACCCCCAGATGGAGCCCTCACCCTCACCCACTCCCACACCGCAACCCCCAGAGCCAGCCTGGTGAAAATGAGCGAGTGAGTGAGGGTGGGGAGAGTGAACGACAGAGGGAGAGGGATGGAGTTAGTGGGGATGGGGCCTTGGGGAAGGGGCAGGGCTTCAGAGGAGGGGTGGGCAGAGGGCAGGGCAAGGGTGTTCTGTTTTGTGCAAGTAGAAAGATGGCAACCCTAGTGTACATGCTCCCCCTATTTAATTCTACTGTAACTTGCTGAAGCAGATAAAAGGCTACAGATTGCAGTCTGCTTGTTAGCGGCTGTGTCTACAAAAGATACAATATCGCAAATGGCAAACATTTGATAATGGGTTATTAAACTGCCATCCCCTGGGCTTTGGATTTCTAAACAGCCTTTCAAGCAGAGCAGGAAGGGATTTGTCATTTAGACTTCTTAGAGGTCCGGGTTTGAAAGGATTTGAATTAACACTGGGAAAGAATCCAGCTTAAATTTCTTTCTAAGTAAATTTAACCCCCTCATAAAATGTTAGGAGACTAAATGGTGGGAAAACCTTCTGCTGTTTTGGGTTGCAAATCATACCACAGGGAAGACGGGGGAGGGTTTGTTTGTACTACAGAGTGGAGGGAAGCATCATGGTGAATAACAAGTGGTGATGGGAAGGGATGGTGAAAAATCTTGTCATTCTTCTCCCAGGGTGTAGCTACACTGCAGCTGTAATAACCAGGATAAGTGTAAGGATTCAGGGATGAGAACCTAGGCCTGCAGATCCTGGGACAGATTATAGTCCCACATCACCACCAGGAGCCCATGCAAAGCCACAGCCAGTATTCCTGGGAGAATTCTGCGCTACTGCACACAGGCATAATTAATAAGCACCACAGATTTTAATGTGCAACCCCCCCCCAAACTTCTGCTGAAATGTTGCAGTTCTCCCTTTTGCCCACCAGATGGTGCTATGGCACAAAAACAGCAGTAGCTCCAGGAGGAAAATAACATCTATAGTTCTGCCTTTTTCCCACAAGAGGGCACTGTGGCAATAGACCAAAGCTGCAGCACCTGTCAGGCCAGGTCAGGCGACAGGGGCTATGGGGAGACAGATAGCGTGGAGTACTGGGGGTGGGGGGAGTCAGACAGCATCTCATAAGGGCTAGTCCGGGAGGACAGACTGGGGCAGGGGCTGAATGGGAGTGGAAGCACAGAGCAACAGGTGGGACGTGCCGGGCACATGGTGAGGGGGGATGAGGTGCAGAGCTACATAGGGACAGAGGGTGGCTGGGTGGGGGCACAGAGACACATGGGGATGGGGGAGCGGGGAGAGAGCCACATAGGGGAAGGGGGTGCAGGGCCACATGGGGATGAGGGGAGTGGGTGTGTGAGTCGGGCTGGAGGGACACATGTGGACAGGTGGTGCAAGGACACATGGGGGTGCAGGAACACAATGGGACAGGTGAAGATGTGCCTGACTGAATGGGAGAGGCTAGGGGTCAGCCAGGGTCTGCACGGGGGAAGCTCCCTAACAAGCCTTTCCTATCCCCCTCCAAAGCCCTGTTCCATACTTTTCCCACCCATACCCAACAACCTTCCAAGTTCACACCCAGGCTCCTTCCCAGCAATTTACTTCCCTTTCCCTCAGCTCCTCCGTTACCCCGGACTCCCCCAAGCCTTTTCACTGCTTCTGAGGAGTGCGGGAAATACGGTTCTGTATTGTAGTTTAAATGAATTATTATTCAGAGTTCTGTATTAATATGCCTAGTAAGGAATCTATTGGTCAAAAAACATTTTCTGAATCTTTTTTGTTTTCTGTATTGTTACAGACATACTTACTGCCAGGTATTTTGAAATAAATGACCAATATAATTGAAAATGGTGTGATTATATTGTGTTATTTTGACAAATAAAATATGCTGAATTTTGCAGAATTTTAAAATATTGTGTGCAGAATTTTATTTTATTTTATTTTGTTGCAGAATTTTTAATTTTTTGGCACAGAATTCACCCAGGAGTAAGCCTGGGAGCATGGTGGATTGTAGATCCAGAGTGACAGTACCCTGTGGCCCTTTCATTGGCCAGGAGCCCTATTTAACTCTGGAGGGTGCCCCAGGAAGTTGACTGGGCAACTATGTATACATTGGGCCTGCTTTGACTCCAGACCTCCCCTTGTTGCCTCCTCTCCATCCTCTGATCTCAGCCTGACCCAGACCATTACCTCCTGACTGCAGCCTGGGGCTATCTCTGGTCTCTGGCCTTGGCCTGACTTCAATCCAAACTCTTATTTATTGAACCTGGCTCTGGAAATTCCTCTGACCACTGTCCCTGCCATGTGGGGATCCCAGTCCAGCTGTAACTGCTTGGTCACACTACCTGTGCCGTGGTCTCTTACATTATGTAAATGTACATGTGCTACCTCTGATTGAGCTAACATACTAAAAATAGCAGTATGGCCACAGCCTGGCAGAGACTAACTGCCTGAGGATGTACCGAGGATTATGCTTTCTCTGCCCCAATGCGTATTTAATTATTCATACAAAGTGGACCAAGCTTCATCAGGAGAGACTCTCACATCAGAATACCCCATAGTTAGGGCTATGATTTTGTCATGGACAAAAAACATAGCCCTATGTAGTCCAGAGAACTCTGTGACTTGAACCCTTGGTGCCTGGGAGTTGCAGGATCCCCCCGCCACCTGTAGAGGCTGGGAACTGCGAGGTCCTTGGGAGCTCCCCAGGTGCCCCGCAGCTTGTAGCCACTGTGGGTGGCGGGGGAACCCCGGGAGCTCCGAGCCAGGGCCCCCTGGTGTGGTGTGGGGACCCCTCAGCTCCCCATTTTGTCATGCATATTTTTAGTAAAAGTCAGGGATAGGTCATAGGCTTCTGTGAATTTTTCTTTATTGCCCGTGACCTGTCCATGACTTTTACTAAAAATATGAGTGCAAAATCTTACCCTTACCCATAGTTCAGAGGCTTGGGCACACCCCTGAGAGGTGGGAAGCCTAAGTTACAATCCCTTCCCCTTACCAGGCAGAGGGGGGAATTGAACTGGCATCCCCTTCACACAGTGTGAGTTCCCTAATCACTGGGCTAAAGGTTATAAGGGAGACCTCCTTCCCCTGCCCATTTTGTGCTGAGTTAGGCATACTCAGAGCACACCTACCAGGCTGGGCCCTGCAGGCAGCACATGTGACTAGACACAGAAACTTAGGTGCCAAGGGAACTTAAATCATGAGTTCAGCACCTACAGGGTTAGGCAGTAGCTGAATCAGGAGTTTGTGGATTGTGATAGTGCCTAAAACTGGGCTTTAGGTGCCTGGTTCCTTTGTGGATCGAGGCCTTGGTTCTCCAGCTGTACAATAGGGAGAATAGCACTTCCCATCTTCACAAGGTTGTTGGGAGATGAAATTCAATAATTTAAGTGAGTTGCCTAAATACTGTAAGAATAGGGCCATATAAGTACTTAGAAAGATATAGTAAGAAACAATGAATAAACACAACCCCCTTTCCTCTTCACTCCATCCCAGAAGCTTGAGAGGGGAATACAAATTCAGAGCCATTGCAGTGGGTTAGCTATTTTATTTACATGTGCATTTAAAATGTCACTGTCCAGAAGGTAGGGTACATAGCTGAAGTAAAACAGAGGAAAAATAAACAATGTTAATGAACACTTGGAGTGGGGGAAGTTTGGGTTACGATTGATTGTCATTACATTCAATATTACTGAACATTGATATTACAGTAGCACCTAGAGGCCTGAGACAGCATGGGGCCTCATTGCACAAAGTGCTGCACAAGCACACAGCAAATGACAAGGGGAAATTTCCCAAAGCATCTAAGGAGCCAGATTGTTGAAGGCATTTAGGCCCCTAAAGATGCAGATAGATGCCTAATGGGAGTGTCAAAAGCACTTAGCTGCATCTGAAGGCACCAAATACCTTGGAAAATGTGACCGGGATTTCCAGTGGATCTTTGGCTCCCAAAGCCAACATGACTTTTGAAAATGGGATTCAGGCTTCTAGATCACTAAGGGCTGGTCCACACTAACCCCCCAGTTCGAACTAAGATACGCAACTTCAGCTATGTGAATAATGTAGCTGAAGTCGAAGTACCTTAGTTCGAACTTAAAGGTACTTACCAAAGGTACACACACGGCAGGCAGGCTCCCCCGTCGACTCCGCCCACTCCTCTCGCGGAGCAGGAGTACCTGCGTCAATGGCGAGCACTTCCGGGATCAATCCGGGATCGATTTATCACACCTATACAAGACGTGATAAATCGATCCCAGAAGATCAATTGCTTACCGCCGAACCCAGAAGTAAGTATAGACGTACCCTTAGATGCTTTGGAAACTTTTACCCTAAAGGACAAAACATACTTACCATTGGTGATGACATGATATTTACACCCCCACCTTCCTACACATTTAATTAGGTCCTGGGAAAACTTGGGAGAAGAGGTGGTTTCTGAGAGGTTCTCTCCTACAAAGTGGTCTGCAGATAGAAAATGGCTGAGAGTCACTGACTAAGAGGAGGTACATGTTGTGCAGTTTATTTTAGTCAAAGGACTATCAGGGCTGGAAAGAACACCTCGTTCTGCTAGATCCAGTCATTCAGTCTTGTTTTGCTGCATATGACCACTGCCTTCTGTGCTTTGAATAAGGTCCTTATAAGTGATGGGGCAGTATGTTTTGTACAGATTTTCCACTAACGTGTTACTTCCTGCGATCACAGGCTTGTGTTCCTTGTTCATGAAGTTCCACAGGTGCAAAGCACAGGAGTCGTTGAAGTCAAGGCTTGTATCCCAGACCTCATAGTACCGCCTCCATGCTGGGTAAGGGATAGGGTAGAAACGCTGAGGATGTAAGAAGGAAATGTTCTGACAGCTTTGATCCTCCACATTATGGAAATTGGTCAGGTTGCACAAGGCTTGCAGTCTCCTTGTCATTAAGAGGGGGCCTTGGTTTCCCCAAATACGTCCATTGTAGTTTTGAACAAAATCATTCATGCAATCCCAAATGAACCAGTGATGGTGAGGAAAGCCAAAAATCCCATTGCTGGAGAACTTGGAAGCCTGGGCCGCCAGGAAGTTTGCCACTGGAATAGGCCTGATGGAGATGACATCTGTGTCCATGTAGATCCCACCGTATTTCCAGATGAGTGCTAGTCTGCTGGCGTCAGAGCTGATATGAACCCAGTGCTTTTCCTGGGCTGCATTTACCTGCAGAGTTGGAAAGGGATCACAGAGATGCAATGGACTCCACTTTAAAATTTCTAAACACCTGATCCCATTAGCTATATATTCTATAAAACTCTCAGCAGTGTCTATCCTCGCTTTAATCCCTTTTAAAATTAATGGCCATTTTTCTTTTCTAGCTATGAAACTTTGCTGGAAAAAGGCAAGAGCAGATGTAGGCTTTGTTCAATGTGATTCTACAAGTGTTTCCAAGGTGCAGTAAACTCCAAAGAAACATGCAATGTTTATGAAATAATGAGAATATGAATCATTAACTGTTATTTCCACAAAACAACCCTGCATCTCAATTTACACACTCACTGTCTGATACAAAGCCCAGGGAAATCAATTGAAAGATTCTCATTGATTTCAGTGGGCTTTGGAACTGGCCCCTCCTGGCAATCTCTAAAGAGGATAAAAAGTGAGAGAGAAATTCAGGCCTTGGGTTATGCTGGTGCACGGAGGGCTGGAATACCAGTATAGCAGCCAGCTCCCTGTTTATTCTCCAGACTCTCCACTTTCATTTAAAAATAAATAAAATAAAGAAGTCCTTAGCTGTAATGGTTGCCAATAGATCCATGAACACATGAAACAAGTGCAGACTAATGCAGTGATGCCTGCTTGAGTTTTCAGACAGGACTCAAGGGACTCAGAACAAGAACTCAAAGGGGTGTGAACTCCCTGAACAACAGTTCTGAGAGGTGTGGGTGGAGCCTGGAGGAGCATCACTGTCTCCCACCCACCCCAAAAAATTGACTTCTGAATGACCCTCTCACTTCTAAAGCTTGCCCCTAGACATTTTCATTGCTATCAGTCTGGCACTTTTAACAAGCACTGAAATCATTTTCCCAAATAGTAAATGCTCACCTTAAATTCATGTTGACTAAATTTTTTCAAATACAACTTCTTTATAAAAAAATGGCCTTTTTAAAAAAGATGGTGATTAACCATTTTGATAAAATATGGTTATCAAAATCATTACTGACATGTTCCATTTGCCATAAATCCTGTCATCAGGAAATAGAAAATGTCCATAACAATTTCAATAAATATTTTGACTAATGCATGGTGAACTGTCATGAACCAGGGATCAATACTGAGTGAAACAAAATGACAAGAGCTTCAAAACTTCAATAAAATGTGCAAAAATGTTCTTTTCATTTTCCACAACCTCTACTTTAAATCTTGTACAAAAACACTTTTCCCTTAATATTTCCTCTCACCTTATGATACCATGGGAGCAGAGGTGTCTCCTGGAATAAGGTTTCCATCTGTAAAGGAAAAATGAAGACATTCTTCATAGCAGATAAAAGTGAGAAGGCTGCGTAAGTGGAATTTGAATCCAGCCATGTGCTATTGTTCAGCCCTTTCATGAAGAAAACAACAGGTCTGTCATGGTAGATCCTGGCAGCAGATTCCACAGAACATGAAACCAGCGGAGGAGGCTCAAGGCGATCTGTGGTCTCCACAAAGATGATGCTTCTGCTCTGGCTCATAACATCCTCTTGCGTCAGGAGTCGCTTAGCAATAGGCATGCAAGAGAAGACACAGCCAGACTGCAGGGAGAGTTCATACAAAATGGCAAAGACAAAGACAAAAAAAAAACAGAGCACTATTTGGATCTCCTTCAACATTCTTGCTTTTCCTTAAAAATAAACAAAGTCAATGTTAGTGGTTCATTGTTTATCCCTGGGAGAAAAATGTGACAGGATGATACAAAATTAATCAAGATAGTTAAGTCCAAAGCTGACTGTGAAGAGTTACAAAGGGATCTCACAGAACTGGGTGACTGGGCAACAAAATGGCAGATGAAATTCAATGTTGATAAATGCAAAGTAATACACACTGGAAAACACAATCCCAATTATACATACAAAATGATGGGGTCTAAATTAGCTGTTACCACTCAAGAAAGAGATCTTGGAGTCATTGTGCACAGTTCCATGAAAACATCCACTCAATATGCAGCAGCAGTCATAAAGGCTAACACAATGTTAGGAACCAATAAGAAAGGGATAGATAATAAAACAGAAAATATCATAATGATGCTATATAAATCTATGATATGCCCACACCTTGAATACAGCATGCAATTCTGTTTGCCCCATCTAAAAATGATATTTTAGAATTGGGAAAAGTACAGAGAAGGACAATAAAAGTGATTAGGAGTATGGAACAGCTATCAAATGAGAGATTAAAAAAACAGGGATTGTTCATTTTAGAAATGAGATTATTAAGGGAGGATATGATAGAGGTCTATAAAATTATGAACAATGTAGAGAAAGTGAATAAGGAAGAGTTATTTTCCCCTCACACAATACAAGAATAAAGGGTCACCCAATGAAATTAATAGGCAGCAGGTTTAAAACAAACAAAAGGAAGCACTTTTTCACACAACACACAGTCAACCTGTAGAACTCATTGCCAGAGGACATTGTGAAGGCCAAAAGTATAACTGGGTTCAAAAAAGAATTATATAAATTCATGCAGGATATGTCCCTCAATGACTATTAGCCAAGATTGTGAAGAACGTAACCCCATGCTCCGGGTGTATCTAAAACTCTGACTGCCAGAAGTTGGGAGTGGACTCAATAATTGCCCTATTTTGTTAATCCCCTTTGAAGAATCTGGCATCACAGACTGTCAGAAGACAGGCTACTGGGCTACATATGGCCAGTCTTACATTCTTAAGCTACACCAAAACTCTACTGTGAGGTCCCTGGATACTCTGGCATGTTGGTGGAAATTCAGCCTCCCCTGGATTGTTTATTTGGATGTTAAATTTACTTTGCTCTACATTGTTCCCACCTATTCAATTTTCAGTAAGCCACTGACTGCTGTAACGGCATCAGAGAAATTGTTCGGGGGAAGCTGGAGGGTTTGGCAGTGATTACACTGTAGCAAGAGATAGTTTCCTTATAAGTTCTGGAGGAAAAAAAGGCAGGACTTGGTTGCAGCCTCAATGTGAAGGCAGAAGGAGAAGGAGTCAAATATATTTATATGTATGTGCATGCACACTGTGTTTATGTTGGTGCATGGATGCGTGTGTGTGATTTGGAATCTCAGGGTCACATACAAACTTTCCATTGATTGTTTTTCTTTCCTTTCGAAATCTTCATTCCTACTTAGCTAATAATTCATCCCGAGGGGCTGATGTTGGAGGAGCTCGACCCTCCAGTTCCGTTGTGAAAGACGGTGCCTAGCCTGCCAATGCCTAATTTGTGTGGGGGTTCAGGGAAGGTGAGGGGGAGTGCGTACAGCTGACTCAGCGATCAACCAGCCTCAACTTTTCAAACAGACCATAGTGCACTGTAGACTGCTGCACCTCCAGCAGCCTGTACTTGTCACGTAAATACAATTTGCCAGTGAGACCTAGAGAACAATGAACCAAAGTGTGAAAAGGACATGAGAAATAATAAATAGAGGTAGGTATGTTGACCTATACAAATATACCAAATACAAACTCTCTGTGTGTGTGTCTCTCTCACACATTCCCCTTCTGTAATATTTCTAGTTCTTGTAAAATGCATAAACTAAAATCTGATGTCTCAATTCTTTCTGAGGATGCCAACAAAAGTGTGGTTGCAATAAATTTCAAAATACTCCAGAAGGCAAATTGTGGAAACAGAATAAGCCGACATGCCAACAGATATCAGTTCTGTGTGTGACGACGTGAAGAAAAAAAATGAATCTTTGTTGTCTTTTTCCGAAGAATTGTTTTCCGTGGTTAGTGTTCCAAAGCCACTAGGCGGTAAGTTACGTGTTCAATTCACATTTGACCTGGAGGCAACTGTTATCAAAATGTTCACTTCTCTTCTCAAGTTAAGAAGGCTGCAGAACCAAGCATTAAAAATACATGCCAGTCATTAAATAGATTACCCTGTGAAGTGGTTTCTTTTTCTTGTGCATCAGACAAGATGCCGACTTGCAGGCCCTCCTTGACAAGCTATTTCTTTTCTCTTGGTTGTTTCAATATTTCAAACACAATAGGGAAAAGGGGATGAGGCTGTGAGAAAGAGTAGCAAGAATGCCAACCTGTTACAGCCCTGGTGCAATAATTACCTCAACTCAGTCTGTGAAATACTTGTTAAAGAAAGGTACAATCTAATCGCCAGTAAATAATACCACTTTGTGTAGACAGCTTCCACAAGTGGAGGGGCAAGTCAGTTGGCCCACTCATTACATCTAACATTTGCCATCTTACCAACATTTGTGACAATTATACTTCTGCAATGTCTTGGAAGTGTCATGGATCATGAGATGCTATGGGAAGCTCTGCCATTAACAGGCTGATGACAACCTTTCTCATCAGACAAAGGCAGTGTTTGAGGGGACCCTGGAACCTGAGTGAAAACATTTCACTCAGACTCTGGCTAGGTATTACAGAGGTGATGCTGGTAGGAAGAGGGAAGAAGTTTAAGGAACTGTGAGGAACTACAACCTCACTTTCTATTTGGAGCACTGATTCCTTATAGACAAAGGTGCAAGGTCATCTTGGGGTTCTTTTGGTGACTTCACTGGTCCTAGTAAGAATGTTGTTTTCTGTCTTTGTCCAGCCAGCAGATTACCCCCTTTTTTCTTAGATGCAAGATGAGCCATGGTGATGCACATCATCTTTACCTCCAGGCTAAACCAGTACAGCAGGCCACCCCTGCACTGGCTGTGAAGGGAAGGTATATAGCAGGGTTCGGCAACCTTTCAGAAGTGGTGTGCTGAGTCTTCATTTATTCACTCTAATTTAAGGTTCCGTGTGCCAGTAATACATTTTAACGTTTTTAGAAGGTCTCTTTCTATAAGTCTATAATATATAACTAAACTATTGTTGTATGTAAAGTAAATAAGGTTTTTAAAATGTTTAAGAAGTTTTATTTAAAATTAAATTAAAATGCAGAGCCCCCCAGACCGGTGGCCAGGCCCTGGGCAGTGTGAGTGCCACTGAAAATCAGCTCGCATGCCGCCTTTGGCATGCGTGCCATAGGTCGCCTATTCCTGGTATATAGTGTCTGTATTGTTTGCATTTCAGTGTTTGGGGCATTCTTAGGCCTGGTCTACACCGATTTTGTACTGGAATAACTCTGTCCATCATGGGTGTGATTTTATACTAAACTAGTAATCCAGGTACAACGCTTAGAGTGGACGCAGTTATAAAGATGCCTTGGTCACCTTCCTTTATGGATATTAACGCTACCAGTATAAGCCCCTTTATACCAATTTAGCTATATCCACACTGGGGTGGGGAGAAGGGGCACCACTTTAACTCAGCTGGTATAGTTAGAAAATACCAGTTGATCCATCTCTTTTGCTTTTATTTTACCTTCTTCATCTGGCGCCACTCCCCTTTTCCTGATTTTCCTTTCCAATCACAGGCACCATCACTGAGTCTCCGTTCTTACATTGTCTTCAGAATGTGACTCCTCTTTTCCTTCTTCGTCTAGCCAACCCTTTAGGTCTGTTTCTCTCACACCCTGAAGTGTCCCCTCTACCTCCTCCCCTGCATTTGCTCCTTCTCCTTTCTTCCTGTTTTCTCCTCAGATTCTGACCCCAGCTGGATCAGGGCCCTCTCAGCAGCACTCTGGACACAGACATTGCTGCAGCCTGAAGAAGCTGCAAGCCCAGCAGGAGGTAATTATGCACTTTCTGTCAGGGGATTGTGAGCACCTGGGTGGTGCTAATGGGGTAACTGGGAGGATACAAATGGAAGGAAGAGGAAGCTGAGAGGGGGATCCTGGCCTGAGAAGTGACGGTGGCATGGAAGCGTCCCCTTGCTGCAAGCCTGCATTATACTGTTACTTTATAAGAAGAGAATCACTACACACCTTGATGACAGATAACAACCCGGGGTGGGGAGTGTTTGTGGCCGTGAGGCCACACAAACTGGCCAGGCAGCTGAGTACATGGGGTAATGGTGAAGACACCCTGTGACACCAGCTCAATAGCATAGTTGTCTTTTCTAACATATCCAGTCATTCCCTCTCTCTCTGTCCCACTCTCCGACTCACACTCCGCCATGCACACCCTCCACTCCCACATCAGGCTTGGAGAGTTGACCAGATGCCTACTAGCCACGGGACTCACCCTAGTAACCAAAGAACGCTGTGGAAGGTGAAAGGGCCCCAACTGTCCTGAGTAATCTTCCTGGTGAGCAGCTGCTGAGGAAATGGGGAGGGTGCTGTGTAGTACTGGGGTGCTATCTCTAGAACCTGCTCTGAATCTCTGCTTTTCTTCATTGGGGCCAGGAAGCTCTGTGACTCTCTTCTCAAGGAATTGCCACTGAATTCTGCTTTGGGGCAGATTTTTTGCTACCTCTGTGGAAGAGACCAGGGACCTGGCCCATATGTCCTGAAGGCTCCCCGAGTTCCATGCAGATCTCAGGGATCTCTCAGTGGCAAGGGGCCATTGCATTCCTGCATCTTTTTGGGATGCCATCTGTGACTCCACTCCAGGTCTTTGTCAGTGCTGCCAATGACTCCCCCAGTCAGCTCCTATCCCTAGAACCCTGCTGCGAAGGGGTTCCCCAACACAAGGGGATCAGCATGCAAGTTAATACAGCTGGATGTGGGGGGACATGCATCTCACAGCTCCATCCTTTCTGCCCCATTGCTGCCTCATCCCCAATCACAGATCCCCAGAGCCATGGCGAGCCCTCCATGGGTCCTGGGAAGGGAGGAATTGCTGTTGGGTGGGAGAGAACCATGCACATTGAGTCCCCTGTGCACATGGTTCATCTGAGCATGATATGCCACTAGTATATTTTGTTTTCATAACTGTTTTGATTGTATTTGCGTTAAAAAAAAATCAAACTCTCCACAGAATGTGACGGGGTGGGGCGGTCGAATATATTCAGAATAATTCCCCAGAGATTCCCGACAAGCTTAGTTATAACATATAAGTCTAGAATGGAATGGGTAGGTCAACGCATAATGCCTTGGCTATCATATATATGCTCGTGGGGGTTCCCTCCCTTGTTTGAGCATTTCAAAATATTGTTGGATATTTTTAAATCAGCTGAAACTTTTAATCTACACAATTTTTTTAGTTCAGATTTGGTTTGAGGTTTGAATTAAGGAGCAGTTACTGTAAATTCCTCTTTTATCTGAACTGATTCGCACACATCATAAATATAAATCCATATAATTTGCAAGAAAAGATAAATAATATTCATATCTAGCTATCTGTCATTGCCAGACATTCCATCACCATGCATGCTCATCTATCTGTCCAGGGCTCATCACCATGGTATCTGAGCACCTCCTAGTAAAATAAGCAGCTCTCTGAATCTCCTCTCCTTCCCTGACAACAAGAAACAGGCTTAGGCTTTTGTTTTGTTTTTATGAATGAATCTATGAAAACACAAGTTCTCTTACGGGACTGTGTGGATAAAGGGGTGAGTTTTACATTTGGCTCTGCATGCAGTAAGGTTAGTGATTTTTCTTAATTCTTCTGACAGTGGATTCCCAGAGACACTGTTATTTGTAGTAGACATGGTACCATCTGAACTGCATAGGTCGGTTATCTCTTTTCTGAATTTGCTATGGTCAATTATCGATTAAATTACAGATTATATTAAAAGTAGAGTTAGAGCCCACACATGCACTTCAAAGCCAGCTGCATCTCAGATTTAAACCCAGGCTCACAGTAAATTTCTGTCTGATGGAAAACCTCTAGATTATATAATATTTAATATATAGCATAGTTATATATCTATGAAACTAAAACAAATCATGTGAATTATGTCAACTCTTATGATACAATTTCCATCTCATTTTCTGATTTTACTTTTGACATATTTATAAATAAATCAAAACTCACCTTCTTTGATCAGAAAAGCCAGACAGAGCTTGCAGTCTGCTGGAAACCAATGCTGAATTATTTTGAATTAGGATGCTTTTGAAAGCAGGCACTAGAATTAGCAGGAAGGTCAGAGAAGTCCATGACCTGGTGCCTAAGAATACAGACTACCTATGCAGTACATTCATGCCAGGTGGAACTTTCAGAGCAGTATCTTTTGCCTTGCTTTTGAGCCGTGCTGGCGTTTGCACTCTATTTGCATTGAGATAAGAGGAGGAAACACAAAGAGCTACATTTGCAAATGTGTAGGACTATGAGCACAAGAAAGGATGCTGCACAAAAACATGTGCATTTGCAATGCAACGATGAGTACTTTCCAATGAAAAAATGCAGGCACTGCTACTTTGAAGGTGAACGGTTGCACTGCTAACAAAATGGAGGAGCATATGTGTACAGTGGAAAATTGCACCTGCGACTAGGACAGATGCTTTGCACTGCTGGTTGAAGTGGGCACAAAATTATAGCTTATGTTCACCTATTTGGGGCACAGTTTTACCTGTGGGCACATGGAAATTAGGTGTGAATGTAATTTCTTCAGCACATTTAACTGTTCCTCCTTGGACCTGAAATGGGAATCAGGGATGTGTTGTCACTTGTGATTTGTACAATGTCCTGGAAGGAGAGCTGCTACTTTCTCTGGGGAGGAGAGGTACATTTGGGTGGTATGGTGTGCAATGCTATGAATTGCTTTCGAGGAAGGATTTGAACCAGAAGTCTCTGAGGGAGTGACAGTGTCTCCTGCATATTCAGCCACTACACCTGGTAGTCAACCACTACACAAATGCCTGGTTTCAAAGGTCTCTTATGAAGCTAGACCTCTTCAGAAGACGAGACACATGACATGCTCCTGGATTCTGGACCACTATGGCTATGTGGAGGTGTCTGGTGATGATAGAACAGAACTCCTTTGTGTTGCCATAGGCCACCTCATGCCCCAGAGGAGGCTGCCATTGGAGGGGTGTGAACTACAGCACCCAGGATTGGGGGCTTGGATTAAGCCAGGAAGCTTTCTCCTGACTCGCCTGTCACAGGATATTGCAATGATTAATCCCCATTACAAAGGCACTCAGACAGGCCACATCAACTTCCAATGGCTAACAAGTTCCCACATGCTCTCTGACCGAAGCCTGTAGTCTGCCAGCCCGGCCTACTGACCCATAACCCCTCAGATATAGCCTGGCTCCTGTGAGTGAGACTCACCTTGTAACTCCCACCAGGGGTTCTGGGTACCCTGTGCCCATGTGCACCTTTGTAAGAATCGCTTCTATATCCTACTGAGGAAGCTAACCCAGAGTATTTAAATGCTGACTGGGAGTTGGATCAGCTCCTGCCCTGTTCATGGAGACTGTGCCCCCTTCATTCCCTTTCTCCATCCTCTCTGAGGCTGAGTTTGGCCATAATGTGAGGTGGGAGTGTGCTGCTGGTTTGTCTCTGGCTGCTGAGTGTCAACTGGCTGGTGCAATGAGGCCATGCCCAGCAGCTGGTGTTGGCTGCTCTGTGGTTCAGGCATTACAGAAGCAATTTCTGGTACCAAGTGAATCTCACAGGCAGCTCTACAGTGAAGCTGTGCATAGCATCCCTACCGGGGCTCACCCATTCTTTTCTTCATTCCTTTCTGACCATTGGATTGGCCAGTTCCCAGCCCACTAGAAGAGGTTACACATTGCACACAGGTATTCAGATATACAGTAGCAACCAAGTAAAGCCAGAAATTACTACCATTGAAATACAAATGCATTCCGCTCGCCCCACTCCTCCATACCTATGTTGCACCCCACCTTGCAATGCCCCTGGAAACCCAATATTGTGGCCTAGCTCCAGTTGTGTTTGCTTTCTGAAACATGTGGTTCCTGTTTCAAATGGCTCATGGAGGATGTAGCATTGTTCATGCTGCCAGAACAGAACAGTGCAAACACTTGCCATGATATGTTATCTAGATATTGTGCTCTTAATGGATAAATAATGGCATGTGGATTACGCCAAGAGGATTTAATTTACACTGACTATAGCTTTGCTTACACTGCAAATGAGTATATACGTGCCCAGAAACACCTCAGCGCACCCCAGAGCGCAGTAAAAATGGCAACATGGGAATCTGCCTAAAAAACTGGTTTGGTCCTAGGTTGGCCAGACCTGAGGATTGGGCCCACAATTTCCAGTTCATTCTGCAACAAAATAGAATGGTCTGAATGCAGCTCCTGAAACCAGTGGAGTTACACCAGAGAGGAACGTGGCTAATGTCTGTCTTTTCTCAATGAACATCAGTACTGTCTGCTGAGCTTACAGCATACATTTGTAGAATAATATGGGGGCATGTATAGGAACAGATGATATATTATATTAAACATTCTATTCTAGCTTTTATCTAGCACAGTGTTGGCCTAACATGACAGCTTCTTCCTACCCAGTGATTCACTAAACATCTGAATGTGTAGGTGACCCCCAGGGCCCCAGGAGTTTGACATTTGAATTTCTTGTGCGCTTCACTACTGCGGAATGGACAGGGTAAAATTAGAGCTCTGGGTGTTGCAGATCACAAACCATCTGAGGGAAATAGTCATTTCAAATGCCTGGAGGTTGTAGAGTGACAAGGCTTTGCTGTGAATACACTTGCACTGGTCAATAGCTTCTGCAAAGCCCGGGGATTACTTGGGTAACATGCCAGAACTGTGCAGCTTCATATAAGGCCAGAGGTAATAGTCCAGTAACTGCCACGGTGGTTGGTGATAGGCCTCTGTCACTGTGTGATTTGAGAAGCAGGTATAGAGGACAAAGAGAGTGACTAGGGTGGCAGCCAGAAGGATGGCCAGCAACACACCAGTGAGCTGCCACAACAGAACCAGAATCCATTTGGGGCTCAGCCTGCAGGATAAAGAGACACAAACACAGGGCACGTTACACAAACACACTGACACACTGCATGTTACACAAACACACTGCATGTTACACAGACACACTACATATTACGCAAAATACACTGATAGACTGCATGTGACACAAACAGGAATGTTCATGAAAACTTTTAAACAATAGCAGAGTTATTTGCCTTAAGGATTTTACCCAACACCCACTGAAGTCTGCGGGAGACTGTCACTAATTTCAGTGGAGCTGGACTGGCCGCTAATTGAATTTTGAACTCCTCAATGTGGATATTTGCACCAGAAACCTGATTTTAGGGTTACGCTCATCCAGTCAGCAGCATATACTTCTGAATCATGAATAGATTTGAGATCATCAGAAGCTGCTTATGGGCAACTGGCAAAGAGACAAAAGCAAACTGTTGAAAGAATTATTCACTATGAACGGTTTGCTCAGTCCTACCCTTCTGTTAAACTGCCTGCTCAGACTCAGTGAAGAGAAACCTGTATAAATGGACCTGGAAAAACTGTCCTCACAGCTCTTCCTACTGGAATGGTCCACATCCTCCTCCAGGCTCAGAATGGAAATAAGACAGCATCTACAATCACCGAGGGAAAATATCACTCTCCCAGTGATTTCAGTGGGACAGGATAAAACCCTCTAGCTGAGGTAACAGCGGTCTGCTGTCTGAGTCTCTGGATTTCGCAAGACATTCCCGTGCTCTCAACACCACATCTTATTGTAAGTCCATGTCTCTCAGGCTCATAGGCGGCATGTGAACTGCAGGCTGGGGGAGACTAGCTCCCAGCCCCACCACTTCTGCCCAAGGCCCCGCAGCTTCTGCACATCCCCCGCACTGGAGCTCGAAGTCCCTCCACACTGTAGCCCTGGCCTCTGCCCCAGGCTAACCCCCCACCAGCTCTGGAGTGCCATGAGGGCAGGCAGCGCAGCCCCAGCCCGAGCCAGGGCCACCGGATAGGAGGACTGGAGTCACACTGCCTCATGCAGAGCAGGCAGGAAGCAGGAGGGGGACCTGGGGGTGAAGCGTGGGTGAGGCCATGCCTGGCTGTTGGGGAGGCACAACCTTCCCTAGGCTATGGTACCCGCTCCCATGCTCAGGCTTGCAACTCAGCAACTTCTCCCCATCTCACTGCCTCGTTCTCCTCCCTCACTGCTTTCCCTTGTGTGTCTCACACTCTTCTCTTTCATTTCACGCTCATTCATCCTCTTTATCCCTGTTCATTTCACACCGATTGGTAAGGCTGATTATTACTGCTACCTTATGGTTAAAATTATACTTTCCCCTTTTAAAAAATGGTTTACATCCTAATTTTCCCTATGATTATTATTTTATTTAGTGTCTATATTATGAAGCACCTGGGGCCCTAGTCACGCACCAGGATCCCATTGTGCTAGGTTCTATACAACCCAGAATGAAAAGACAGTCCTTGCCCCCAACGCACTTACAATGCAATCTCCCATAGTTTGAACTTAATGGAAGATTTAAAGCTGCAATTTTCAAAGCTGTGGAAGGGATTTGGATGCACAAATTAAACTTAATAGGAATCCAGCATCTAAATTCCTTTAGATAGCCTTGAAAGTCTTCGGCCAAGCTATTCCCCTTTAATGGGCCCTATCCATTAAAAGCAAAGTTCTTTTGTATAGACTTGGGCCAAGATTTTCAAAGGTATTTAGGTGCCTAAAGATACCAATGGGTGTCTGATGGGATTTTCAAAAGTACCCAGGCACCAACTAGGCACCTACCTGCATCCTTACATATCTAAATACCCTTCAAAAGCTGGCCCTTGCACCATTCTGTTCTTTCCTTAAATGTGCATATTCTTGTATGGTCATAAAAATATTTTAAAAATGCATCTGTTTCATAAATGTAAACAGGGATCTTCACTAACCTACCACCAAAAATGTGCTTCATTTGGTTCTTTTCTTTTCCTCGTATTTTGTCTTCCTGCAGATAAAGAAAATTTTAAGAGACTTAAAACACTTTCAATTGCAAATAAGCAAGCAAGAGATGGTTTAAAGGGACTTTCAGGCTAAAGAATCCTCTTAAAACCAAAAGGATTCTACTTATGTTTTCACAAGTGATGCCCTTTGATTACTTTTGTATGTTGCTCGAAAAAGAATAGATTTGTCTTTTTCACTTGTGTGTCTGGCCACTGGGCTCTGTGGTGCCCTTCAGGTAAACACTGTAAGTCATTGTGGATAGTTCTCTGAAAACATCCACTCAATGTGCACCAGAAGTAAAAAATCTAACAGAATGTTAGGCAACATCAGGAGAAAGCTAGATATTAAAACAGAAAATATCATAATGCCACTATCTGTCTACATCGATGGTACTCCCACACCTTGAATACCATGTGCAGTTCCGGTCAACCTATCTGAAATAAGATATATTAAAATTGGAAAAGGTACAGAAAAGGGCAACAAAAATTATTAGGGGTATAGAACAGCTACCATATGAGGAGAGATTAACAAGACTCCGACTGTTCAGTTCAGAAAAGAGACAACTAAGGGGGGTCTATAAAATCATGGCTGGTATAGAGAAAGTGAATAGAAATGTGCTATGTACCCCTTCGGGTAACACAAGAACTAGGGGTCACCCAATTATATTAATAGGCAGCAGGTTTAAAACAAACAAAATAATGTACTTCTTCACACAACACACAATTAACTTGTGGAACTCGTTGCCAGGGGATGTTGTATAAGAGATACAAAAAAGAATAATGTTAGTTTATGGAGGTTAGGTCCACCAATGACTATTAGGCGAGATGGTCAAGGATCCCACTCCATGCTCTGGGTGTCCCTAAGCCTCTGACTGCCAGATGCTGGGACTGGATGACAGAGACTAGATCACTCAAAATTGTCCTGTTCTGTTTATTCCCTCTGAAGCATCTGGCACTGGCCACTGCCAGACATAGCATATTGGGCTAGATGGGCCATTGGCAGGGCTGGCTCCAGGCACCAGCGAAGGAAGCAGGTGCCTGGGATGGCCAATAGAAAGGGGCAGCAGTCCGTCCGTTGTTGGGACAGCATGTCCGGGTCTGCGGCGGTACTTCGGCGGTGGGTCCTTCACATCTTCCTCTTTGGCGGCACTTCGGCAGCCGCTCAATCGGGTTTTCCTTTTTTTTTTTTTTCTTTCTTCGCTGCTTGGGGTGGCAAAAAAGTTGGAGCCGGCCCTGACCATTGGTTTGAGCCAGTATGGCCATTCTTAATGTTTTTATGTTCTATTCCTAAGTCTTTTTCATCACTATTATAGCAGCCCATAAAATCTAAGATAACGGCCACATTGTGCTAGGAGCTGTACACATATATAGTAAGACATAGTCTCTGCCCCAAAGAGCTTATAGTCTAACAGATAGGGAATGATGTTATGATACCCATTTTACAGATGGGGAACTGAAGCCCAGAGAGACTCAGTGATGCAATGTCACATGAGTCTGTAGCAAACTGATATGGCACCTCTCCATCCTAATCAGAAGAAGCCTAAGCACTTCTCTAGGCTCATCTGGTTTTAAATAGGTGCACCTGCAGAGCCTGCTCCGCTTGGAGGAAGCAAGCTTAAAAGGGAGAAGTTGTAATAGGAAGGGGCAGCAACCAGGAGGAAAACTGCTGCACACCAGGATTTCCTGACTCTTGCAACTGAGTCACCCGGAGGAAGACAGCTTGTAAACCTATGCCACCCATAAGGACTCACCAGACTAGTTACAAGCTGAGCACTGCTGGTAGGGGTTGAAGATAAACTCTAAGTCAAAGTTTAGCCATATCTAACCACCACATACAAGCCACATCTCTGTACATTCTTTTAAAGGAAAACATAGAGACTGAACACTATCTTTAATTGGAAAACCCCCCTGCTTGTGACTCCAGACAGACTGAAGTGATGTTTCAAAGTGGGAAAGGACTTTGAGAGGGGAAGAGAGACTCTGAAAATGCCCACATGAGACCTGGTAAAGACTCAGCCTATCACAAAGAACAAGGAACTGAACCCAGAAGTTCCAAGTCCCAGTTCGGTGCCCTAAACACAAAGTCATCTTTCCATTTGACTGCACATACAGCTATTGACTCAGATACAGGTAAATAGCCTTATGATACAATCTCCTGAGAGGTGGGTGTGCTGTGAAAGCCACTCACAGTGGCAGGCATGGCTGAAAAGAACTGGTTGTCTGTCCCCATGAAGGCTTTTGGAGTTGAGGCTCACAGCTAGAGCTGGTTGGAATGTCTTTGTTGCAACTTTTTTGACCAATAATACCATTTTTGTCAAAATCAAAACATTCTGAAAAATGTGTCAATTTTGATGAACATTCCCATGGAAAAATATATTGCAAAATGAAGAATAAAAGTTAATTTTAGAAAATTTTCATTTCAGGGAATTCCAAAATTTAATTTCATATTTTATTATTTTTACATTATTTCAAAACATGTCAATAGAGGTGGTAGTGTGTAATATAGTGTCAGTTTGTTTCATAGAACACAAAAAGGAATACAAATAAAAAAGAAGATAAAATATTTCAGTCAGTACTAAGTAGCAGCTGCCCTTAATGATTTATAAAATAAAAATAATATATTTCAACTACTAAATTATGTCATATTATGGCTTTCTGTAGTGAAAGTGAAATGTTATGAAAGATTGAAGAAAAAATAAAAATCAAAATAATATTTTAGAATTCTGAAATGAAATGTTTCCAATAATGAATTTTTTTGGAAATTCTGATTCACGGGGAATTTAGAAAATATATGTTTTCATTCCAATTTGGAATAAAAGCAAATTTTGAAATGTCAAAATTTCCTACAGATGTTAAATTCGGAATGTTGACCTGTTTGACAGCTGCCCCTAAAACAGGCATGTCTAGCTCCAGTATGGGCATGGAAGGAGCATCCTGATATATAAACATGAATGAACCATATAAACATGAATTTGTCACTTCCGTGGTATGTCCTCTAGGTTGCAGTGGGAATAAGTAGGGAATAATGTAATGTAAACTGTTTAAAAAGTATTTTAAGTGAGGTCTCCGCATGCACCTACAGCAGTGGTTTTCAATCTGTGGTCTGCAGACCTCTGGGGTCCGGAGACTATGTCTAAGATTTCCAAAGGGGTCCACACCTCCATTTGAAATTTTTTGGAGGTCAGCAAATCAAAAAAGGTTGAAAACCACTGACCTACAGTATACATTAGTAATGCAGTAACACAATAATGCATCCATTCCTAACATAAAATCAAGAAACTAAAGAAAGGGTGGATTCAGTTACAGTTCCTCTTCTACAGGTTAAGATAAAAGTACTTACCAACTCAGCTTTGACTATTTCAAACATCAGGCTCTTTGGGTTGATGTTCAGGATGTTACAGGGTGTCCTTGGGAGAGTTCTGTAAAAATAAAAGGAACTTGATTTGTTTGAGGATTTCAATAATTATAATATTCACTTGTGCAATTTGTTCTCTATGAAAATATGGATCTGAAGAGCATCATATTCTTCTAAAGATGATGCATTTCAACCACTTTATGAGCACTGGAAAGTGGAAGAAAGGACCATTAGAAGGGACCAGATGTTAAAAACTTTCTAGCAAGATGGGTACCAAGCTCACCATGCAATGCAGTGCCATAGCAAAGGCTGCAGATGGAATCTCTTTCTATGCTAGGGGTGGGCAAACTTTTTGGCCTGAGGGCCACATCTGGGTATGGAAATTGTATGGCGGGCCATGAATACTCACGAAATTGGGGGTTGGAGTGTGGGAGGGGGTGAGGGCTCTGGCTGGGGGAGCGGGCTCTGGGGTAGGGCCAGAAATGAGGAGTTCAGGATGTGGGAGGGGGCTCCGGGCTGGGGCAGAGGGCTAGAGTGTGTGTGGGGGAGGGGGAGGGCTCTGGCTGTGGGTGCAAACTCTGGAATGGAGCTGACATATTATGTGGCTCTTTGGTAATTGTTCTTTTCCTTTCTCAAAACCAGCAGGAAGTCCTGATTGCAAATGAAGGATTTTCATTTTTAAGATGAATACGTAAATCCAAAGTGATGAGCTGAAGTCTCCAGTTCACAGGATGAAAAAGTTCCTGGGTGTGTCACCAGTCTAAAATTATAGACAATCTTTGCTTCTGTAGTCACTCCCACATGCATATGCCCCAGCTTACGGGCGTATACAAAGGTGAGTGACTCATCATCCTTTTTATACAATCCACAAAGGTTTTATTGTAGAATAAAGCAATCCATATAGTTTCACAAAGAGTCAGTCTACAAATTCCCCTGAATCTCTGGATTTTTTTGCATGTTTTGCCATTACTCATTGTTATAGTAGTTGGGACAGTCCTGTCAGCAAGAAGTCTTAAAGAAGCAACTGCATTCTCTTCTTGCATTGTTGTACTCAACACATCATCACCAACAGAGTCCACTGGTCCTGTGTCAGGTAAAGCCAAATCCTTTGTGGTCACAGCAGATTGAATCCTATCTAATACACTGCCATGACCACAGCTACTTCCATAGTTCATCATACAAGTGAGTTCACAGGTAAATTCTTCAGTGCCCCAAGAAGCCAGGTTAATCTGTTATCACAGGCTAGAGATGTTTGCATTTTCTCCTAACTAAAGTTCTCTTTCTGTTTTGAGCTCATATAATTTCGGGGACATTTTAACCATGCAGGGCCAAGAGGAGTACCTGGTCCAGCACATTCTGGACTATTGCTGAGTCTGGGGAAGACTCTGATATCTGATTGACTGGGAGGGATACAGCCCAGAGGAACGTTAGTGGAAACTTGTGGAATATGTCCATGTCCCAGACCTCCTGTATGACTTCCACTGGGCCTATCCTGAGAAACCCAGCCTGAGGTCTTCTGGGAGGTGACCCCGAAAGGAGAGGGGTGCTGTCAGGGATCAGACCAGCTAGGACCAGCTGCTGGCCTGCTCCCTGATTAATTTTGCTGCTAGGCCCAGCTGCACGGCCTTGGGACTGACGGAGTGGCCACAGTGCACAGTTCCTGGTCGGCTTCTGGTTTAGCAGCCCTGCCTACAAGCCTGGCCACCACAGCAGATCAGCGGCTGTTCAATGCACAGCATGCTGGCAGCTGTGCTTGCCCTTGTTCCAGTCCCTGCTCCCCGATGTCTTCAGACTTCTAGCTTAAATCTCTGGCTCTACCTCTGGCTTATGACTCTGGTTTACCTTCCAGCTCTGGCATTTGGCTTCTGGGTCCCTCTGGTACTAACCCTCAGCTCATTTCCTAGACTGGGCCCAGCTCTAACTGGTAAGCCACACTCTCACTTCCACCACTAGACCTGACTGCCCATGACCCGGTCAGCTACAGCAACAGGGTTCTGGCTTGTATGTGGAAACTTGAAGTTCCCCACTGCAGAATCTCACTGGCCAAAATACAAGCAGAGAAGACCCTGCATTCGCTGCCTCTAGAATTGCTGAGAGCTTCATCCAAATCGGAATGACCTCAATCAAAAGAATAAAATGAGCTCACAGAAGTGAGTGCTCGTATCTGCTACAGAATGGAGTGAGGCTTTGCCAGCTTGAGCAGGTCACTGCCTGGGAAGTCATGGATGTTACAGAAGAAGCAAAGAGCCTCTCCTTTATGTCTAGCAGAGCCATGGAAAAAGATTTCAAACACTCTTCATTATTGTAACTGATCAGTTTCAGCTCAGGAATTTAACCACATAGTGTTCTGTGTACAGTAATCCTTGTCCGAGCCTCTGAAAGCTATCTGGATTCATCAGCCTCTGAGGATGGGCCAGTAAAATGGGTCTCCTATCCCAATGGGAGACATGCGCACAAACATCAAACTGCAGGAGGCAGCAGTCAGTCCATGACAAATGTATCATCTTCCTCTTCTCACAGATGAGAGTAGCCTCTTTGGATTATCAGACACTTCCAATATCACCCAGGAGTTCCTGCAGGGTTGTAGGGAATACATTGTGAGAAGCTAATCCTGAAAGTAGGAGTGAAGGTTCCTGTGTTCTGCTTAGCAGAGGAAATTCACCAATAAATAAGTAAATAAATAAACAACACACAATGCATCCGGAATGGAGAAAAATGTGGTACCTGCCATTTCTTCTAGGTGTTCATAACTGGTTGGCATATAATGCCTTATAATGCTGGCATCTGATTCCTTTGGATCCTAGCACAAGCATAGATATCTCACAGTTTTTCTCCTATCACTATGCAGGGTGGGATTTTCAAAAGCTCCCAGCCTTGATCTAACCTTGCTCCCATTGGAGTTTTGCCCCTGACTTCAGAGTATAGCCCAGGGGTGGCCAATCTGTGGCTCCGGAGCCACATGTGGCTCTTCAGAAGTTAATATGCGGCTCCTTGTATAGGCACTGACTCTGGGGCTGGAGCTACTGGTGAAAACTTTCCAATGTGCCAAGAGGTGCTCACTGCTCAACCCCTGGCTCTGCCACAGGCTCCACCCCCACTCAACCCCTTCCCGCCCCCTCCCCTGAGCCTGCTGTGCCCACGATCCTCCCCCTGTCCCCCAGAGCCTCCTGCATGCCACAAGACAGTGATCGGGAGGTGTGGGGAGGGAGGGGAGGTGCTGATCCGCGAGGCTGCCAGTGGGTGGGAGGCTCTGGGAATGGCAGGGGGAGCTTATGGGGGGCTGCTGACATATTATGTGGCTCTTTGGCAATGTACATTGGTAAATTCTGGCTCCTTCTCAGGCTCAGGTTGGCCACCCCTGGTATAGCCAATGCTGAGTACCTTTGAAACTTGCATCCTGAGTGCATTTCTGTTGGGTATGGTGCCCATTCCCATGAGCTCATTTGGCAGGTTTCTTAGCTCTGTCATTTTCATCCATAGATATGCTGTTCTGATTGTAGTCTGCTCTCAGAGACATGCTTACTTTCCTGAAGACTTTTATGACAGATTATACTTCTTTCTTTACAGTTATTTTATCTATTATGAATATCTCTCCTATTGTAAACACCACCATGTGTTTTGCCACTAAAGCTGTGATCTTTTCTGTTAAGTGTCCTGGTATAAGAATGTATGTTTCAGTCCTAACGGCTTGATTCCAGTTCTAAGAAAAGGTATTCTGTCCCTTAGGATAGTCACAAAGGCATATTTTCTTTCCATTCCTTATGCCTCAAACTGAGATTGGGTCTGTTGTGGCTATTGTACAGCACACTGGTGTTGTCTTTTTCACTAATTGAGGTTACTTTTGCCTTGATGCACCACAGCTATGCAGGGTGCTGATTTTAACACGTGTCCCCTTTATATGCAATTTGTGGGCCACTGGAGATATGTGTTTTTATCCCCACTGTTTAGATGGAGAACTGAGCCCCAAAGAGATGAAGTAAACTGCCCAACATTATATTGCAAATAAAGGGCAGTATTGGGAACAGAATCATAGAAATGTAGGGCTGGAAGGGGCTTTGAGAAGTCATCAAGTCTAGACCCCTGCACTGTGTCACGACCAAATAAATCTAGATGATCCCTCACAGGTCTTTGTCCAACCTGTTCTTAAAAACCTGCAATGATGGGGATTCCATAACCTCCCTTGGAAGCCTATTTCAGAGCTTAACTACCCTTAGAGTTAGAAAGTTTTTCCTAATGTCTAACCTAAATCTCCCTTTGCTGCAAATTAAGTCCTTTACTTCTTGTCCTACCTTCTGTGGCCATGGAGAACAGTTGATCATAGTCCTCTTTATAACAGTCCTTCACATATTTGAAGACTGCTATCCGGTCCCCCTTCAGTCTTTGTTTCTCAAGACTAAACATGCCCACGTTGTTGTTTTTTTAACCTTTCCTCTTAGTTCAAAGCTTTGATCTTTCTGTTGCTCTCCTCTTCATTCGCTCCAATTTGACCACATCTTTTCTAAAGCATGGTCCCCAGAATTGGACACATACTTCTCTATCACCCCCAGATCCCTTTTGGCAGTACTACCACCTAGCTAGTTACTTCCCATTTTGCAGATGTGCACTTGATTTTTCCTTTTTAAGTGAAGTACTTTATACTTATTTTCATTAAGTTTCATTTTGTTGAATTCAGACCTGTTTTCTGATTAATCAAGGCCCTTTGGACTTCTAATCCTGTCCTCCAAAATATTTGCAACACCTCCTAGCTTGGTGTCATCTGCACATTTTATAAGCATACTCTTCACTCCATTATCCAAGTCATTAATGAAAATATTGAATAGTACCGGACCCAGAACTGACCCCTGTGGGACTCCACTAGATATGCCCTGCCAGTTTGACTGCAAACCATTGATACCTACTCTTTGAATACAGTCTTTCAACAGTTGTGAACCCACCTGATAGTACATGTAGACCTACTTTGCTTAAGAGAATGTCAAGTCTCCTCTCTCTCTCAGCTGCTCTGCTTTAACCCCTAGGCAATGATACCTCCTGCTGCTGTTTTGCCCTGTTATAAGGTTTTGGTGCCCTTCCTTGCACTGACTATCTCATTTGGCATTTTTTTTCATGTCTTGCTGAGCAGTAACCTCACACAGAGCATCTCGGCTACCATCTTTATATCTGTAAGATTATCTGTCCAGGCACTTGGCAGATCTGTATAGTTTTCTCTGACTCTGAATTTCTAAGCAAATGCTCAGACTGCACCGTCACAGCCCACAACCAACCTGTCTTTAGATGGGGATTTTCTAAATTATTTTTTAAAAAATTTTACAGGGTATAAAGTCACACAGGACAATCAAAGAGACAGAGCAAATTAGGGGTTGCCTGCAATAGGAGGTTGAACTCAATGACCCAAGAGATCCCTTCCAGTCCTGTGTCCTAAGTTGCTATATCTTTCCTGTGTCTCCCTGTTATAGGAAAAAAAGATGGATAGAAAGACAAATGTCTAGAAGAGAACAAGACAGTGCCATGTATCTACCACAGAGACTTCAGCACAGAAGCAAAAGTGAGTGGAAGACAAAAGAAAATGAAAAGAACAGAGAGGAAGTGGTTAGAAGATTATAACGATCCAGCCAGTGTATTGCTTATCAGCCAGGCTTGTATGTTAAGTACAGTTTTTCAACGTTAGACAAAGAAAGGCAATGATTAGTTTTCAGCTAAGAAATGTAAAGACCTCAGTCATGACATTTTTTAAGTTCTTGCTGTTCTCTTACATATGTAAGTTCTCTCACAGGCTGCCATTTCTGATAAATCTTGACAGCAGTCTTGGAAAATGAACCGGATTTCTGCCTTGGCAAGATAAGTCATTTGGCTATGAGTATAGCCAGACACAGCTAGGAAATACTGACTCAGTGTTTCTTATGACGCCCTGCTGCAGTTGGAGGAGAAAGTATTGGATATTACTTCCCACATACACTCACAGCCTCTCTTTTTTATTTTAGTGGTTTCAGGGTCAAGTAGATATGTTTCTTGTAAGGCTGAATAACATGACATCCCTGGATGGTCTGGCAGCAGGGGGACTTGAACCTAAGAGCATGTCTACACTACAAAATTAGGTTGATTTTATAGAAGTCGATCTTTAGAAACAGATTTTATACAGTCAATCGTGTATGTCCCCACTAAGCACATTAGGTTGGCAAAGTGCATCCTCAATACCGTGGCTAGCATCGACTCACAGAGTGGTGTACTGTGGGTAGCTATCCCACAGTCTCCACTGCCCATTGGAATTCTGGATTAAGCTCCCAATGCCTGATGTGGCAAAAACACTGTCGCGGGTGGTTTTAGGTACATGTCGTCTGTCTCCTCTCCCCACCCTTGAAATCAACTGCAAACTATCATTTTCCTGTGTTATCTGTGCAGATGCCATAGCACAGGAAGCATGGAGCCCGCTCAGCTGCACACTGCTTTTGTGAGCACTGTAAACCTCTCGAGCATTATCCTGAAGTATGTGCAGTGCCTAGCTAGGAGCCACCAGCATGAGGAAGATTGTGAGGAAGACATGGACACAGACATTCTTGAAAGCATGGGATGTGGCAATTGGGATATCATGGCAGCATTGGGGCATGTTGATACAGTGAAATGCCAATTCTGGGCCCGGAAAACAAGCACAGACTGTTGACTCCACATAATGTTGCAAGTATGGGATGATTCCCAGTGGCTGCGAAACTTTCGCATGCATAAGGCCATTTTCATGGAACTTTGTGAGTTGCTTTCCCCTGTCCTGAAGCACAGGAATACCAAGATGAGACCTGCCCTGACAATTGAGAAGCGAGTGGCAATAGACCTGACTGCTACCGGTCAGTTGGGAATCAATTTGGAGGCTGGCTGGAAAGTTGCAGGAAGGGACTTTCTTCCCAGACCAGAAAATTACCATTGGGACATTTAAATTCCAATAGTTACCCTTGGGGACCCAGCCTACCCCTTGCTCCCATGGCTCATAAAGCTGTACACAGGCAGCTTGGACAGCAGTAAGGAGCAGTTCAACTATAGGCTGAGCAAGTGCAGAATGATGGTAGAATGTGCCTTAGGACGTTTAAAAGCTCGCTGGTGCAGTTTGCTGAGTAGGTTAGACCTCAGTGAAAGCAATATTCCCATTGTTATTGCTGCTTGCTGTGTGCTCCATAATATCTGTGAGAGTAAGGGGGAGATGTTTATGGTCGGGTGGGAGGTTGAGGCAGATCGCCTGGCAGCCAATTTTGAACAGCCAGACACCAGGGCAATTAGAAGAGCACACCAAGGAACGCTGCACATCAGAGAGGCTTTGAAAAACAGTTTCATGACTGACCAGGCTACGGTGTGACAGTTGTGTGTGTTTGTCCTTGATGCAAACCCGCCCCCTTTGGCGAATGTACTTCCCTGAAAGCCAATCCCCATCCCACCTTCGACCGCAGCTGGCACAGGAAATAAAGTCCCTATTGTTCTGAATCCATTCATTCCTTTTTATTAAAAAAAAAACTTGAATCACTGACTAGTAAAAGGAAGCTGGGGTGTACAAAGGGTTTGATAACAGTGTGGGGTGGGGGAGGAGGGAAGGACAAGGCCACATTTCTTATTGTAGCCACACTACAAATCAAAGCTGTTTGAATGACAGCCTTCTGTTGCTTGGACCATCCCCTGGAGTTGAGTGGCTGGGTGCCCAGAGCCTCCCCCCACGCGTTCTTGGGCATCTGGGTGAGGAGGATATGGAACTTGGCGAGGAGGGCAGGCGGTTACACAATGGATGCAGTGGGGTCTGCACTCTAGTTGCTTTACTGCAGCTCCACCAAATGCCTCATCATGTCCGTTTGCTCCTCCATTAGCCTCAGCATCTCCTCCTGTGTGTTCCGATCATACTCACTTATGCTTTTCTGGCCTCTGCCACCGAATGCCTCCATGCATTCAGCTGTGCCCTATCAGTGCAGGAGGATTGCATGAGCTCTGAAAACATGTCATCGCGAGTTTGGTTTTTTCGCCTCCTAATCTGCGATAACCTCAGGGACAGAGTTGATGCGGGGAGCATAGAAGCATTTGCATTTGCAGTTGCAGGGGGGAAAAAGGGAGAGTAAACTTTTAAGAAGATAAATTTCTGAGAACAAAAGGGAGACTCTTTCACAGTGAATCAAGCAATTTACAGCAGACAGCACATGTGTTTTAGGTACAAGGTTGCATTTTGCCTTTTATATTGAGCGCCTGCCGGTATAGTGACACATCACACGTGGCTGGGCAACAGAATTCGGTTTGCAGGCAGCCATGGTAAGCCAAAGGGTATATGGGGTTGGCTTCTTCTGTGTTCATAACATGTGGGAATGGTTTCAAACTGCAGCGTCCTCCTTTCCCATAGCAACCAATGCCGGTTGTGTTTGCTGTTTAAAAGGGGGGCTGCGGTTTTGGGGTGGATGTGCAGCAAACCTTCCTCCCCCCCCCCCCTCATGTGCCTATTCTCCGGGATGATCCCTTTTAGCCAGGGCTGGCTCCAGGCACCAGTGGAGGAAGCATGTGCCTCGGGTGGCACATGCTAAGGGGCGGCATTCCATCCATTCTTGGGGCGGCACAGTCCGGGTGGCTGTTTTGTTTTTTTTTTTGCTTCGGCAGTTTGCTTGGGCGGCAAAAATGGTAGAGCCGGCCCTGCTTTTAGCAAAGCACAAACAGCCAACCATGCCCAGGGTCTAATGTGTCAGGGATCAGCAAACAGAGGGGATTACTGTTCCCTTACAAAACTTCCCCTTTCAACCAGGTGACCATGAATGATATCACTTTCCTGAGGCTGACACAGAAAGATAAAGACCGAATGTTGCATGAATGCAACCAAAACCCAGGACCATTTACTGCCATGCTTTGTGCTGCAGTGATTCCAGACCACTTGCTAAATGGCTTGGTGTGGGAAAGTGTCCTACCGAGGAGGACAAAATAAGGCAGCACTCCCCAGAAACCTTCTGCAAAGGCTTTCAGAGTACCTCCAGGAGAGCTTCATGGAGTTGTCCTGGAGGATTCCCGCTCCATCCCCAGACACATTAACAGACTTTTCCATTAGCTGTACTGGCCATGAATGAATCCCAATTGCTCAGGGCAAATCAAACATTAAACACTATTGCTTTTAACCCCTGTAGTGTCGTTACAAATGTACACTTACCAGAGGTGCCTTCTCCACCTTCAGGGTATGGGAACAATAGGTCCTGGGAGGATATTGGCTCCAAGGTGAGAAAAAGGTCCTGGCGGCTGGGGAGAATGGATTCTCCACTTGCCTGCTGTGCATTCTCCTCCTCCTCTTCCTCATCCACAAAATCCTCATCTGTGTTGCATGAGGCTGCCACCTTGCAGGAGTCCACGGAGAGTGTTGGGATATTGGTAGGGTCCCCCCCTAGAATGGCATTCAGTGGATCATAGAAGCGGCATGTATGGGGCTCGGACCCAGCGCAACCATTTGCCTCCTTTGTCTTTTGGTAGGCTTACCTGAGCTCCTTAATTTTCATGCAGCACTGCTGTGCATCCCTGGGGTAGCTTCTTTCCACCATGCCCTGTGCGATTTTGGCATATATATCAGCATTTCTTCTGCTGGATCAGAGTTCTGCAGGCACAGATTCTTCTCCCCATACTGCAATCAGATCCAGTGTCTCCTGTTCACTCCATGCTGGAGCTCGTATGCAATTCTGCATGGTCACCTGTGCTGCTGACCTTGCCATGCTGACCAAACAGGAAATGAAATTCAAAAGTTCCTGGTGCTTTTCCTGTGTACCTGGCTAGTGCATCGGAGTTGAAAATGCTGTCCAGAGCGGTCACATTGGAGCACTCTGAGATAGCTCCTGGAGGCCAATACCATCAAATTGCACAGCGCTGCGTCTACACTACCCCAAATTAGTCACAGGAAGGTCAATTTTAGCGCTTCTCCCCTCATCGGGGAGGAGTACAGCACTCGATTTTAAGAGTCCTTTATGTCAGTGGAACTGGGTTGGTTGTGTAGACGCATTCATTATAAAATCGACCTAATGTGGCTAAATTCAACCTAACCTTGTAGTGTAGACCAGGCCTAAGATCTAAAACCATGAGTCTTTATGGAACCCAGATTGTTTAGCTCAAAGACTGCCATGGACTCATAAACCTCTATACATGGTCTAACCACTAGAGGGGGAGAGTGAGCCACACGGTGTTCACATGGGTTGGAAAAGTAATGTCTGAGCTCAGACTTTTTCTAATGAGACAGAATATTTGTATATATAGTGGGACTATTTAGGCCTTGTACGTTCCAAGACACTAGTACAAATGGGTTAGCCATGACTGGTGGAGAGATTTGTCCATGCTGCAGGACATTTCTCTGCAGGTGTAATAAGCAGAGGTAACAAGCAGACCTTCTGTGACCCTGCCCAATTCAGACATCAAAACAGAAAGCCAGGTGAATGGGGTTAATGAACCTTAGACCCCATGTGATTACAAGTGCCATCAAACTAAGAAGATAACAAGACATGTAAGGGGAAGAGGAGACAAAGGCATGCTACCATGGTACAGTCCTAGGCCTGCAAAAGTCACCATGGTGGGTAGCCTGGGGAGAAGAGAGAAAGAGCTCAGGAGAACCCAAGTACAAGCTGAGGAGGTTCTCCTAAGGTTATCAAGGAATTGGCTGAGTTGAGAAATTTAGCTGATGGAAATGAGCCTCACGTTCCTTTGACAACACCAGCCATTTATCGTAATGGACTGCAGGGCTACCTGTGCTGATATCTAAAAGTCTCTGGTTCCCCAAGTGATATGGTCTCTTTAATAGTGCAGTAGGGTTGTAGTCTCACCTGCCAGTGTGAGAGTCCAGGCAACAATCCTGGATAGGACACAACTGAATAGGAGTTTGACAGTCTTATCCTAGCTCCCGTTAGAGCACATCACAAAACCATCCTGCAGTTAAGAAGTCCGTCTGAGAGAGGCCCAGTATCCGTACAGGAAGCATAACTCAGATTACAACTCTGGTGAACTGAAAGAGCTATGGTAGGCACTTGTACAAGAACTACCATGTTACGCTTGACTCAGATCAGTCTCTTAACCAGTCACTTTCTGGAGCCTTTGCAGTACTGAGTACTTATAATTTAAATTCCTTACACTGATTTACTCTCAACTTTTCATACAAAACTACTTTTCCCCATGTAATGCTCATCACTAAGGGCTGGTCTACACTGGGCGGGGGGGATCAATCTAAGATACGCAACTTCAGCTACGTGAATAGCGTAGCTGAAGTTGAAGTATCTTAGATCAATTTACCTTGGGTCCTCACAGCGCGGGATCGATGGCCGCGGCTCCCCCATCGACTCCGCTGCCACTGCTCGCTCCGGTGGAGTTCCAGAGTCGACAGGGAGCGCGTTCGGGATCGATATACTGCATCTTAACAAGACGTGATATATTGATCCCTGATAAATCAATCGCTACCCGCCGATACGGCGGGTAGTCTGGACGTACGGTAAGACATTGGCCATAAAAAGCTTTGGTTTGCACCCAGCAGACTTACCGAGCCTTCTCCTCAGAAACTGAGAGCTGGTCCTGAAGAGACTTCTCTTTATTCTGAAGAACCTTAGAAACAGCAAACCCATTAAATCACCCTTGCTTCAGTTTCTGTTTCATGTGTTTTATATCTCAACAGTTTGATTTTGTTCCATAAGATGCTGAGGCTATTTTCTCTACAGATCTGCTTCAAGAACAAGTTGGTTGCATTGGCTGCCAAAGCGAGGGTAAGCAAATGAATCAGACAAAAGACTAAACTCAGCGAACCCACATAGCTACAGTTTGGGTTTGACAACAAGTCACGGATGTTCAGTAAATGACAGTGTGGTACCCAGAACTCTGCAGAGAAAAGCGAAATCCCCAGAATGTTCTCTGGATCAGTTCAGAGCAATCCAGGGGCCAGGGTAGTTCCTTGTGAAACTAAAACAGCATCTCAGTGGCTTGCCCACCAACTCCGTGCCATGCTCAGCCCCTGCCTTCCAGCCCTGCCCATCCAAGTGCAGTGTTATTCCCCACCTCAGAGAGGGGACCCTGGAAGCGGGAAGGCTGGGCAGATCACTGGGGGGAATCATCCATTCCAGGTGCAGGAGCCAGCCCCACAGCAGCAGTGAAGAGTAGCAGCACTGGTTGCCCCACCGGCCACTCAGGTTTGGCCCCACGACCCTCCATTATGATTGGAGGGTGGTATGTCCAAAACTGAGTGAGTGGTGTTGTGACCTGGTCCCCGGGGATCACTCCAACACTCAGAGAGGCCCTGCTGCCCCTCCTTCCTGAGTGGTGCTGTGACCCCCAGCACCAGGTTGCAATGCCACCCACTCAGTTTTGGTCCCATGGCACCTACATCATGATGGGCTGGTGGGGCAAACCTGAGTGGGCATTGGGGTGGAGAGCGCTGCTTCTCCTTGCTGCTGCGAATGGAAAGCACTGTACGTAAGGTGCATCACTGAGGGCACCACTGTTCTACACACTCAGGACTCGACTGTGCACATGACTGTGATGAGGTGCCTACCCCACACTCACCCTGCAGGGTTTTATGCAGGTCAGATAGGCCAATTAACCAATTAGCCAGCTGATTAAGGAGGTTCACCTGGGCAGGAATAGATGAGGCCTACAAAGTCCAGGAGCTGAAAGCAGAAGCTGCTGGGAAAAGGCAGACACTCTCAGGAGAAAGGGAAGAGCGAGTGGGGACTGCAGGCTGTAGTCACTCCCTGGGAAGAGGGTGGAGGCTCTGGGAGCTAATAGACCCAGGAAGATAAGGGGAACCAGTAGTAGGAAGCAGCCCAGGGCTAGAGCAGTAAGGCCAGAAAAAGAGCTGAGGGCCGCTGGGCTGGAACCTAGAGAAGAGGGTGGGCCCAGGTTCCCCTATCAGCCACTTGGCAAGTGGCACTGAGGCAGTGAATGGGAAGACTGCCTAAGACTACTGAAGACCTAAATCCCCCCCAGAAGTAGGGAACGTGGACAGTGACCCGGCTGGAGGGCTGAGCCATGAAGAGGATGCTGCGGTTCCTGAGGCTGCGAGAGGGACTGCAGGTGGACAGCAGAGACCGAGTGACACTATGAACTGTGGATGGGGGAGCATTGGCCTCGAGCTAATCCCCAGAGTACCAGGAGGATGCGCCAGTCCGGCAGTGAGTGATGCACCATGTGACAATGGCCATGGTAAAGTTTATCAGTTCAGCCATTATGGTGCTATTCTGTCACTCCCACTCTTCCCTCCACACCTCCCAAAATCGCAACAGTTGTTTACAGTGGGAAAAGGTGTGTTGTTACTGTCCTAGAACTGCAGAAGCTTCTGAAGAGACCCTATCCCCACTTTCCAAAGTCCCTTTGGATGGACAGCAAGGCTCAAAAATTTCAGCCCAAAGACAAGTGTTGGGGAGAGCTATGATTATGTCTTTAATATGATTAAAGGCCCCCAGCTGACATGGCAGCCTAGTCATGCTAGGTACGGTTCAGACATGCAGCAAGAGACAACTCTTACCCCACTGAACTTAACAATATCAATAGACAGGAGGACAATAGACAAAGGAAGCACTGCACCCTCACCGTACAGACGGAGAACAAAGGGACACAGTGACAGAGCCAAAAAACAAACCCAGGTTTGTGGAGTGCTAATCCAGTGCCTTAATTACAAAATCCTTCTTCTGTGTTACAGGTTGAATTATGTAAGACATGCTACCTTTAGGCACTTTATTATGTGGAAGTTTTACCTGGATTACTGCCTCATATTCTTTTATGGATTCCTTCAATTCTCGGGTTTGGTGTTTCATCTAAAAAAAGACAAATTCAAGTATAATTTCATGTGACCCATAGGCTACATTACTCCAATGCCCTTTGTCTCAGGTTACCATTGAACAGTGCTACAGATAGCAAACTGCACCCAGTGTGACAGCAGGAATTCAAGGTTCTTTACCCAGGAATGCTGGTGAGAACCAATTTTCCCTTTATGTTGCCTGTATGGCAGCATGTGCTCTTTAAGGTTACTATTGTGCAATGAGCTTTGTCTTCATGCAGTTCATTGCAGGATTGGGGCTCCAGGGTTTATTTTTTACTACATAAGTGTCTGCTCCAAAGCCAACTGAATGGATATTGCACTGACTTCAATGGGCTTTGGAACAGGCCCTAAAGTTCTAAATTATATAGACGAGAGGGTTGTGCCTAACCTTGTGTATAAAGAAATATGGGTGAATGTATTGTTTGTGAAAGGTGCTAGTTCGATAGCCCTGAAGACTGTAGCCTTCTGTGTATTCACACACACAAAGGAATTCAAAATACTTGGCATTATTAAATGCTAATGATAAGTGCAATAATTGCTACTTACTCACTCATCGTTGCTTGGAATTACTTTTTTTGCAAAATGAATCAGTGATCTTTAATTACAGGTGAATAGTAAAGTAATGACTTGTTACTTGTGCTTACTAAGAATGACGGAAAAGCAGTAAATATTGCTTGGGAATTATTAAATCACTTCTCAGTAATGCAAATATCTATACAGAACGAAAAATTATTTAAGCCCATATTGTTCCCTCCACAACAGAGGGTGATTCAAACTGGGCAGAACTACTCTAGTGGGAATTTCTACTCTCCCAACCTTCAAGGAAAAACCAACATGTCAACTAGCCAACAGCTGGTGCTGTAGGGACTCAAATGTGAAAAAAAATCTCTGTGCAAACTTTTGATTAAATGTTTTTATATTCACGTTTCTAATGCTCGGTTTCACTCCCATCTCTCCAGTTATGCTTTGCAGAGCACCCCAAACATTCCTCTGCTTCCTTGGTGTCACATCCTTCAGATACACGTGGACTATTATTATACCTTCCTCCCCAGTCCTTGTTGAGTCTAGCTATGTATATGTAAGCAGTCCATTCCCTCGAGCCCCAAAATAGTTGTACTTGCTAGTCTCTGAATTCCTTTCAGTTAATCAAAAGCTTTCTGGTTGTGCTGTGAGATATGGCCCCTCCATACCATTTAGAAAGGAGTCTTCCAGTTCTGTGAAGTGATGCCTCTGAGTTTGCAGCCCAAAGTTGCACTGGGTTTTTATGCTAGATGACAAACAATGCTGTTGATTATTTTCTGTAGGTCTCATTCGGCTTTACCCACTTTCCAAAAATATCCTTCATATTGCGTACGAGCTGTAGTAGCTTGTATTGAAGGCCCAGCTAAGACCCTGATCTACCTGCATATACACCATGGATCATATTCAGCTAGTGATATTGAGTTATCTATGCACTAACATGGCTTGCTAGCCTAAATAAATAATGCCTAGATAAATGAGTTTACTGTACCTTTCTGAAAATCTCATCTTCGACACCAAAAGCCAGTTTGCATTCCTGTAGCTTTTTCTAATAGGAGACAAACATTCCAAAAGTATGTTCTGATAATACAACTTCCTGGCCAACAGTCCCTCCCCTGACCCCCAAAAACATACACTTCCATACACCACTGTGGTTTCTGCTAGCCAAAGGAAGAGAAGTCTTAAGCCCTCCCTTGAATCCGTGGTATGAGTACAGTGTTGCTACTTGCATGCTAGCTGATCTAGACACAGCTTTAGGTATCTTTATACTTTTCCCACAATGTTCATATCCAGGCTGGTTCAGAAAAAAACGACCCAAAACATCTCCAAAAGAATATTCACGTGGCTGAGTCCTCTCTTCAGCCGTGGCATCAATTGCAATATTCTTGAGTAACAGAATAAGGGTAAAAAAAAAGGCTTGACTGATTATAGTGAGTGGTTTCACATGCTTCCTTGATTTACATCTAACAAAGACATGTAGGGCCACATCCTGACCTTGTGTGGCATCAGAGCTCAGTTGAAATCAATGGAGCTATGACAATTTTTACAGCAATGGAGGAGTTGGGGCACAGGCTGAGATTTATAGAGGTCCTAGGGGAATGAGGTTCTCAATTCCCTCTGGATCTCAGGTGGAATTGGGCACCTAACTCACTTGATCTGACAAAAATGACATTTACAGGCATCAAGTGCCTGACCCCAAACCACACTGAGGTCAACAGAAAGATTCCTACTGATTTCACTGGGTTGTGGGTCAGGCCCCCAATTCCTTTACATGAACTGGATCCTTTTGTGTTTCAAGCATTCCTCTTCACTGGTTGCAGCTCTACTCACCCCTAGTTTGTGGACATCAGCCCAAAGCTGCATGTGGCTGCGCTGGCTGGCTCTTCTCGACACGGTCAATGATGAGTTCTGAAATCAGATGGTGCCATTGTACTTCAATTGCTGTAGGGCCAAATATCATGCATGCAAGGAAAGTCATTACTCTTCCAACAAATGTTGCTGTTATGGGCCTGATCCCCATCTAAGCATAACTCCATGGAAGTCACTGGTGTATAAGGGGTGTGAGATCAGAATTTGGGCTTGATTCTCCTCCCACTTACACTGGTCTAAATCAGGAGTAATTTCACTGATTTCACCAGAGTGGTAACAGGTGCTGATAAGAAGCAAATCAGGTCCATTATCTCTGGTGGCGCCAGGCCAGGTGGGACCCTGGAGTAATTCAGACCTTCCCACCGAGGAATTTTTCTCCAATTTCTCAGTTATCAAAAGGGAAAGCGGAGATCCATAGATGCTTTGCTTGCAGTGTAAATGACCTGCACCTGACACTCAGACTGGTATGTAATTGTCAATATGCTTGATCTACAATATGTGGTAATGCCCTGTGGTCTCCATTGCTATTTGTAGGTACTGTCTGTAGGTGAAGCCAAATTACTTCTACTGTTGTGATCTATTCCAGGGAGCTGAGGTGGAACGCAAAACACATGTCTCTGCAGATGCACATACTATGGACATAGGCTTGGGGGTAAAAATTTCAAAAGCACCTAAGTGACTTAGAAGCCAAAGTCTCTTTTTAAAAGTCTCTTTTTATTTGAATTGACTTTCAAGTGCTTAAGTGGCTTTTAAAAATGGTACTTTTAAAAAAGTAGCTTTTGAAATGTTTCCCCTTTTAATTAAAAGGATGCAATAATTAATTGCAATACACAGATGAATGTAAAAGACATGTAAATTTTTATTGGGCAAGAGAAAAACTGATGCCAGGTTTACACTAAAAAATTAAGTCAATCCAGCTCCATTGCTCAAGAGCGTGAAAAACCCACACCTGTGAGCGATGTAGTTCAGCCGACCTAGCCCCTTAACCTGACCCAGCTACCTCCGCTCAGGGAGGTGGATTAACTACAGTGATGGGAGAACCGTCCCACTGATGTAGCGAGTGTCTACACTGACGCATCACAGCCATGCTGCTGCCATGTTTCTAGTGACAACATATCCTAAGAATGACTGTACTACCCAGTGGTTAGGGCACTCCCCTCAGACAC